>NC_041390.1:352438229-352457165 GCF_002162155.2 Triticum dicoccoides | reverse complement strand
ACGGCGAGCGGTGGCGTCGGTGGCGTTCGGCCGTGAGAGAGAGAGAGTGACAGAGGAGAGGACGAGGGCGAGGGAGAGTGCGAGGGGGTCAGGGTGGCTGCGTGGCATCGTCCGGGGCATCCAGACGAGGAGGGGAGAGGCAGGCAGGCAGAGAGGGAGGAGGCGTGGCCGGCGGAGCGCGCGCGCGTCGGCACGCAGCTGCTTGGCAAGAGGGGGGGGAAGACGACAGAGGAGGAGGCGGGCTGGGCCGCCTGCTGGCTGGGCCGGCCTGCTGCTGCTGGGCTGCACAGGGGGGAGCCCCAGGTAAGCTTCTCCTCTTTAATTCTGTTTTCTATTTTTTTCTGACATTTGTTTTGATTTAATTAAAATATTAAATCATTTAATTACCTTATGCCAATTTTTGCAGGAGCTAGCTATAATATTCCAGAGCTCCTTTATAAATGGCATAATTTTTGGACCATATTTCATATATATAACAATATATATCCAAAGCAAATAATTATCGGATTAATCCAAATGGCCAAAATTAAATATCCATGAGCTCCTAAAAATATTGGTTTGATTTTTATCTCTGTCCAATATTTTCAGAGGGCAACATAAGCATTTTCTTGGACCCTTTTGGAGAAATTTTTATTTGGGTCATTTTAAAAAATGATTCTGAGGGTTCCACCAATCCTCATTTCAAATTTAAATGAAATTTAAATATGATGCACAAATGGCTAGCTAGTCTAGGTCATGCCCGACTAGGGATGTGACAACTCGCCCCCACTTGAAAAAATCTTGTCCCGAGATTCAGGGGTCGACGGAAGAAAGCGGGGTACTCCAGTCGAAGACGATCTTCTCGCTCCCAAGTAGCTTCTCTCTCGGAATGATGAGACCACTGAACTTTGAGAAACTTGATGTTCTGATGTCGGGTAACACGCTCTGCTTGATCAAGAATGCAAACCGGGTACTCTCGGTATGTGAGGTTATCTTGGAGATCAAGCGTTTCGTGGTCCACTCCGCGGATAGGATCCGAGAAGCAACGCCTGAGTTGAGAGACGTGGAAGACATCATGAACTCGAGAAAGATGTGGGGTAGTTCCAATTGGTAGGAAACCTCTCCTCGTTTAGCGAGAATGCGAAAAGGACCAATGTAACGAGGAGCCAACTTGCCCTTGATACCGAAACGATGGGTACCCTTCAAAGGAGTAACCCGAAGGTAAGCTTTTTCGCCAACTTCATAAGTCATATCCTTATGATGACGATCATACTGACTCTTTTGACGAGACTGGGCTGTTTTCAAATTCTCACGAATGATGTGAACTTGCTCTTCTGCCTCCTGGATCATGTCCGATCCAAAGAATTGTCTTTCACCGGTTTCTGACCAGTTCAAAGGTGTTCGACATCTTCGTCCATAGAGAACCTCAAAAGGAGCTTTCTTGAGGCTGGATTGGTAGCTATTATTATAAGCAAACTCGGCGAAAGGAAGACATTTCTCCCAATCCATACCGAATGAGATAACGCAAGCTCTGAGCATGTCTTCGAGAATTTGATTGACCCGTTCCACCTGACCACTCGACTGAGGGTGGAAAGCGGTACTGAAGGAAAGATGGGTTCCCATGGCAGTTTGGAAACTCTCCCAGAAATGAGAAGTGAAAAGACTGCCACGGTCTGAATTGATCTCTAGTGGAACACCATGGAGTGATACTATTCGAGAAATGTATAAGTCAGCAAGCTGACTAGCAGTGATACTCTCTCGAACAGGAAGGAAGTGAGCCACTTTGAAAAGACGATCAACGACTACGAAGATAGCGTTATTCCCTCTCTTGGTCCTGGGAAAGCTGGTGATGAAGTCCATACAAACTTTATCCCATTTCCATTCAGGAATAGCTAAAGGCTGAAGGGTGCTAGCAGGCCTTTGATGCTCTGCCTTAACGCGACGACAAACGTCACAGTTAGCAATAAACTGAGCGATTTCTCTCTTCATCCTAGTCCACCAGAACCTCTGGCGTAGGTCCTGATACATCTTAGTACTACCGGGATGAATCGTGAGAGGAGATTCATGCGCCTCCTTAAGAATCAATTGTCGAAGATGTTGCTTCTTGGGGACCACCAGGCGGTTCCCAAAGAAAACAACACCTCGATCATCTATAGAGAAACTACCAGCAATACCCTTGGCAATGTTTCTCTTGATCCGGGTAATCCCCGTATCATGCTTCTGGGCTTCTATGATAAGATCCACAAGGGTAGGTTTCGCCACCAAGGTAGAAAGGAATCCGTGAGGAGCGATGTGAAGGTTAAGCTTACAGAATTCCTCATGGAGAAGTGGTTGGCCTTGCTGCAACATGAGATTGTTGCAATAGGATTTACGGCTTAGAGCATCAGCCATGACATTGGCTTTGCCTGGGGTGTAGGTAATCCCTAGATCATAATCTGTGGTTAACTCCAACCAGCGTCTTTGCCTAAGGTTCAGATCCGGTTGGGTGAAGATATACTTGAGACTCTGGTGATCGGTGTAGATCTCGCAACGTTTACCAAGGAGGTAATGTCGCCAGGTCTTGAGTGCATAGACTACGGCTGCAAGCTCTAGATCATGTGTAGGATAATTCTCCTCATGTGGATGCAACTGTCGAGATGCATAGGCAATCACATGACGATCCTGCATAAGAATGCAACCTAGTCCCTGTCGTGAGGCGTCGTAGTAGATAATAAAGTCTTTAGTGAAATCCGGTGGCACAAGTATGGGAGCAGAAGTCAGGCGTCTTTTCAGTTCCTGAAAACTGTACTCACACTGTGGGGACCACTCGAACTTTTTATCTTTCTTAAGAAGTTCCGTGAGGGGTTTGGCTACTTTAGAGTAGTTTTCAACAAAGCGGCGACAATAGCTGGCTAGACCAAGGAAGCTCCTAACTTGTTTAACGGTTTCAGGTGGAGTCCAATCGAGAACAGCCTGAACTCTCTCGGGATTCACAGCAATGCCCTTACCAGAGATTACGTGGCCTAGGTAGGTCACTTCTGGCAACCAAAATTCACACTTGGAGAACTTGGCATAAAGGCGGTGCTCTCTGAGTTTTTCTAAAACAAGTCTAAGGTGTTCGGCATGCTCTTCCTCGTTCTTCGAGTAAATAAGAATATCATTGAGGTAAACCACGACGAACTTATCTAAGTACTCCATGAAGATCGAGTTCATCAAGCGGGAGAATGTGGCTGGGGCGTTGGTTAGGCCAAAGGACATAACGGTGTACTCGTACTGACCATAACGAGTGACAAAAGCTGTCTTGGGAATGTCCCCATTTCTGATCTTAATTTGGTGGTATCCTAACCTCAAATCCATCTTGGAGAAGACTGAGGATCCAACGAGCTGATCATACAGGTCGTTGATCCTGGGGAGCGGATACTTGTTCTTTATCGTGATCAAATTAACGGGACGATAATCTACAACCATCCGGTCCATACCATCCTTCTTCTTGACGAAGAGGACGGGGCAAGCCCAAGGAGAAGAACTAGGACGGATGAAACCCTTTTGCAAGGACTCATAAAGTTGTTTCTTAAGCTCGGCTAGTTCTAAGGGTGCCATCTTGTAAGGTCTCCTAGAGATTGGAGCTGTTCCTGGGATAAGATCTATGACGAACTCTACATCTCTGTCAGGGGGAACACCTGGCAGTTCCTCTGGAAAGACATCCGAAAAGTCACGGACTACCGGGATATCTTCAAGGTCTAGAAGAGGGCTGGCACTAAAAGAATAGAGCTGACGCTTTGCAACTCTAGTGGAGACAATGACTATCTTGCCAGATGGGTGTGTAAGCTGAACAGATCTTGTGTAACAATCAATCTTGGCATGATGAGCTGTCATCCAGTCCATACCCAAGATGATGTTAATATCTGAGGACTTGAGGGCTACAAGTGATGCAAGGAATACAAGTCTGTCAACAAGGATTTCGTTACCATAGCTGATTCTGGTGGTTTGCCATCTAGACCCTGGGGTTTGGATTTCAAGCGGAGTTGGCATATCACAAAATGATATGTCGTGCAAACGAGCATGGCCTTCAGAAATGAAGGAGTGAGATGCTCCAGTATCGAATAGAACTGATGCTGGGTGACAATTGACAAGGAGTGTACCAAGAACGACATCCGGATCATCATGAGCGTCTTTAGCTGAGACGTGATGCACACGTCCACATTCAGTGTGAACTGGCTTGGCTTTGATCGTCTTACTCGGCGGCTTAACACAGCCAACAGTCTTCTCGGGCTGGGGTGGAGCATAACTAGTCTGAGAGCAGTCACGTGCATAGTGTCCTGGCTTCCCGCATGTGAAGCAAGTCCCTGAGGTTGGACGTGGACCCGCACTAACAAACGGTCTACCAGTAGGCCTGGGTGGAACATATGACTGAGCTGGGGAAGACATCACATGGAATGGCCTCGGTGTATATCCGGAAGGAAGAGCGGAGTTTGGAACCCAAATCCGGCGCTTCTGGGAACTGGAGCCAGAGGAGGATCCCAAATCACGGGTGTGATTACGAGACTCCTCATAAGTGAGCTGAGTTGTCTCTGCATTAATGGCCTTGTTCACAAGGGCTTGGAATGTATTGCAATGATGCAGGTGGATATCACGACGCAACTTGGGGTTGAGACCCTTCCGGAACCTAGCCTGCTTCTTGGCGTCCGTGGACACTTCTTCTGTGGCATAGCGAGCGAGGTTCTCAAACTCTCGGCTGTAAGCATCAACAGCCATCTTATTCTGGGTGAGACTACAGAACTCTTCTCTCTTGCGATCAATGAGGGCCTGGGGAATGTGATGCTCGCGAAAAGCCTCAGTGAAATCTCTCCAGGTAGGAATCTGGCCAGCTGGAAGCATAGCCTCATAGTTCTGCCACCAAAGACTAGCAGGACCTTCCAGGTGGTATGTGGCAAAGGTGACCTTGTCATCTTCAGCTATGTTCGCAGAACGCAGCTTATGAGTGATGCTACGGAGCCAGTCATCTGCATCGAGTGGCTCGATGGAATGATGAAAGGTAGGTGGGTGCAAACGAATGAAGTCATGAATGGTAGCAGACCCTTTGAACTGATGTGCGGTGTTCTCCTCGATACGTGCCAACAAACGATTAGACTCACGCTTGTTCCTCTCCATCTCTAACATGAACTCTGCCAACGAAGGCTGGTCGGGAGGATCCTCATCCCTACCATCTCCGTGGTTCTGGCTACGAACAATAGAACTTGATGACATCCTGGTGAAATGAAACCAGAGACGGAATCAGCATCAACTATGGACTGTAGAATGTAGGACAAGGAATTAGTATCTCCCGAACTCCTAGGGAAAATTCCGGCAGCATAACGGCAGTAAAAAGCTCAGAATGAGACATCCTACTAAAAATGGGGTGGTAACATACTCATCAGCAATACTCAAGGTTCTGAGATCATACTAAACAGACTACACGGAAATACTCAAAACTGGGGTATGACTCTGATCAACCACTCCTATGGGACTACGGAGTAGTAACACGTGATCCTGATAGACGGAAGAGAAAGCCTAGTTCCTTAACCCCGTAGGAAAGATAGGATGACTCAGATCAGAAGTCCATGAGGTAAAGGAGTAAAAAGAGCCTTACGTTCCTTCCCACAATCAATTCGCTTACATAACTAAAGATTTTCTAGACTCAACTTCGACCAGTTTGGCTTGGTAATCCTACAGGCAGTCAGGCTCTGATACCAATGCTGTCAGGACCCCGACTCAATGCCACATCGATCTAGCATGTAACACCTCATATCACTTTGCGGCCTCATGCACGGTATCCCCACGGGTGTCGCCTTACCTTTGCCCGGGACCGTTTGCGCCTTTTGGCACACGTATATGATGGTGTCGCTAGCATCCATATGATAAAGAGCCCGGGCTGACATGGCTAGTCGTAAACCCAAAGTGGCACTAACTTACAGGGACAGGCATCCATGACCCAGCATCGAACGTGTCGGTCATCAGCGAGTGAATCCAGGCTGTAGCACCGGGCTAACAGGACTCCGGTGAACCGGGCTGTAGCAGGCTAACAGGACTCCGGTATTCATCGCGTGACATTTCCCCGAAGGGACAGACACAGGATCGAAGAAGGACACATGCCGGCCAGCCTAAGTGTTCCGGAGCAGTAGCAAGCTACCAGGGCTCAGTGGAAGCACTAGGAGACATTTCCCGGTAAGAGAGGCTACTAAGGATAAACAACTAGATAGTCAGATCCCACACATAGCAATACACATTACACGTACGCATAACATGCAAGTATGTGCTGTACAACATGGCATCACAGCATAACTCAACAATCATATAGATAAAGGCTTAGAAGAGCCAACATAGCAATATTACACCCAGGGGTCACATGACCCAACATTCAGAGCAATCAAGCAACAAACGGAAGCATTACATGTCTGAGTACAGACATCTATAAATGAAAAAGGCTGAAAGCCTGACTATCTACAACATCCGATCAAGATCGTAGCTGAGGTACTAGCTACTAGTCGAAGTCCATGAGAACACTAGTAAGACCGAAGTCTCCGCTGCAAAAACATAAGTAAAGCAACATGAGTACAAAGGTACTCAGCAAGACTTACATCAGATCCTATCATACATGCATTTGTATCAAGAGGTAATGTGGGGTTTAGTTGCAGCAAGCCAGCTTTGACTCTGTGGCTATCCTGTTCTACGACTACCAGAAACTCTGGAGGTGAGACAACGTACACGAGTCCACTAATCACCACACAATACACTACTATGGATTCATCCCCGTCTCCCTACGAGAAGGCCATCCATAGCACTCACACTTGTCTTGAGCATTTTAGAGTATCCACTTCAAGTTGTCTATGTACCATGTAAGCATCCAAGAAGTCCATAACCGCGGACCCGGCTATTCGAATAGATCATGTTAACCCTGCAGGGGTGTACTTCTTCACACACGCTCTCGCCACTTACCGCCATGTACACGTCATGTATCTCTGCAACCTTCAAGCGGAAGCCTGGCGAGGGTGTCGGCCACGACCTGACTAACCACACAAGTCTCTAGCCCAGGTTTATTGCCTATTCGGGTTCCATCCGCAAGGAGATCCGGCCGGGGTGTCGCTCACGGCCCCAAACGATGTGAGCAGGGTTCCCGAGCCCACCATCCGGGTGCCACTCGGTACACCAGGCCACGTGTGCCTAGTCTGTCCCAAGCCCACCCTGCCGGGTGCCACTTGGTAGAAAAATAGCACTACCTACAAACACCAGAAACTAGTTGCAACTCCTGGACAGAGACCAAGTTGGTTAATAAGTCGAGAGGGGTCGAGTTACCGGAACCCAATGTGTGGTAGTATCGAGTCATTGGACAACATACATAGAACTCAGTGCTTCAGGACGGTTCCAGTGAGACAACCCACCATGTACTCCTACATGGCCTCTCACCGCTACCTTTACCAAATCGTGTTCACACACTTCACTCTCAGCATCAGAACATACCGTAACACTCCAATTCATTCCCAATGAACCAGACCTGACACAACTCTAAGAAATAGCAGGCATAGCATGGTAGGAACACAACAATGGCTTCAATCAACTCCTACACATGCTAGTGGGTTTCAAGTATTTACTGTGGCAATGACAGGTCATGCAGAGGAACGGGTTCAACTAACGCAGCACAAAGTAGTAGATGAATCGTTGTTGTCCTAATGCAATAACTGAGAGCAGGAGCGAGAGAGTAGGATTGTATCGGAATGAACAAGGGGGTTTGCTTGCCTGGTAAATCAACAAGGGAGGCACTGCTTCATAGACAGATACTCTGGAACGTCTCCGGAGCAGGGCCTATCGAGAAGGAACGGTGCCAACAATCAAAACACAAGCATATGCAACACAATGATGCATGAACATGGCATGAAGATGTGATGCTGATCGTGCTAATGCAACTAGTACTCATTTGGTTTGAAGTCCATTTGAACCATAAGCTCAAATGCATCTCCAAAGTAAGCTCTTATATATGCCATAATGTGTTTTCTCATATTCAGCATGTATAAGTTGGTTTGTCATGCATGAAACTAGTACAGATGGATAGATTACATTTTTCTGATAATTTTTCATATATAAATTATTTTAATCTGAGCTACGGTTGAATTGATATGAATTTTTGAAGTTTAAAACAATTTCTGGAATTTTCTGATTAAATTTAAATCCAGAAATCATATATTGCGTCAGCATTGAGTAAGCATGACGTCAGCAGTCAACTGCGGCTGACTGGGGTCAAACTTGACGTGTGGGGTCCACACGTAAGTGTCAGGAAGTTAAACAGGGTTAGTTTTAATCCTAATTAAAAGGTTAGTGGCGCTGGGGCCCACTGTCAGTGTCAGGGGCGGTTAGTTAACGGTGATTAGCACTAAGCTAATCACCTGGCCGACGGGGCCCACTCGTCAGGCCGGCGAGGTCATCGGCGGCGACCTCTGGACGCGGCGGCGTCCGTGAAACAGGCCACGGGGGCGGCGTCGGAGAGCACCGGGGCGTAGCCCGGGCTCTCGCGCATCCGGTGGGACAGGTGGGAGGAGCTGGGGAGGCCGGAGCTCGCCGGAGCAAAGCTCGCGGCGGCGGCCGGAGCTCGGCTTCGAGCGGGAACGGGCTGCGGGGCACGGGGAGGCCACCTGAGGGGCTCGGCAGCACCCTCGTGGCACTGGGAGCGCGATGGGATGCTCGGTTTGGGCGGAGGCGGGCCGAGACGGCGACGGCGACATGGACGGCGGCGAGAGGCTCCGGCCATGGTGGGGAGGAGGGCTACGGCGTGCGGGCAGTTAAACGGAGAGGGGGAAGTGGTGGCGGAGCTCACCGCGGTTGCAGCGGCAATCGAAGTGGGCTCGGGGACGCACTGGTGCGGCCGGAGCTTCGATGGGGATCCACGGTGGCCGGCGATGAAAAAGACGACGGCGACGGCTCCACGGGGCGTTCGGAGGGGCACGACTTGACGGAGAGGTGGTGGACGACGTGGCGGGGCTACCGGACTCGAAGCGAGGGAGAGGGGGAGGTGGTGGCCGCGGCAACGGCGAGCGGTGGCGTCGGTGGCGTTCGGCCGTGAGAGAGAGAGAGTGACAGAGGAGAGGACGAGGGCGAGGGAGAGTGCGAGGGGGTCGGGGTGGCTGCGTGGCGTCGTCCGGGGCATCCAGACGAGGAGGGGAGAGGCAGGCAGGCAGAGAGGGAGGAGGCGTGGCCGGCGGAGCGCGCGCGCGTCGGCACGCAGCTGCTTGGCGAGAGGGGGGGAAGACGACAGAGGAGGAGGTGGGCTGGGCCGCCTGCTGGCTGGGCCGGCCTGCTGCTGCTGGGCTGCACAGGGGGGAGCCCCAGGTAAGCTTCTCCTCTTTAATTCTGTTTTCTATTTTTTTCTGACATTTGTTTTGATTTAATTAAAATATTAAATCATTTAATTACCTTATGCCAATTTTTGCAGGAGCTAGCTATAATATTCCAGAGCTCCTTTATAAATGGCATAATTTTTGGATCATATTTCATATATATAACAATATATATCCAAAGCAAATAATTATCGGATTAATCCAAATGGCCAAAATTAAATATCCATGAGCTCCTAAAAATATTGGTTTGATTTTTATCTCTGTCCAATATTTTCAGAGGGCAACATGAGCATTTTCTTGGACCCTTTTGGAGAAATTTTTATTTGGGTCATTTTCAAAAATGATTCTGAGGGTTCCACCAATCCTCATTTCAAATTTAAATGAAATTTAAATATGATGCACAAATGGCTAGCTAGTCTAGGTCATACCAGACTAGGGATGTGAGAGAAACACTTCAATGATGAAGCCAGCCGCCAAAAGCTTGGCGACCTCTTCACCGATGGTTCTTAAATGTCACAGGGGTTGACGGACAGGCATGGCGTCCTTGCGAACATGGAGTTTGTGCTCAGCGTACTTCCTCGGGATACCCGGCATGTCCATTGGGGTCCATGCGAAAATATCTTGATTCTCACGAAAGAAGTCGACGAGCTCACCTTCCTATTTCGATGCGGGTGCCCACGACAACGTACTTGATGCAACTGGGGTCCTTCGGGTTCAGTTTCACCTTCTTGGTCTCCTTGGAGGGCTTGAACGAGGCCTCGTCGGTCAGCTCCTCGGCCGGGATCGATGCGGCCGACGTCTTGCTGGCCAGGGCGACGATCCGGTCGAGCTGGCGCCGCTCCTCGGCTACGACCAACGACTCGGTCAGCTTGGCACCGTCCCGGGCGCACTCCAGGGACTTGCGTTAGTCGCCAGTGATGGTGATGAGGCCCTTCGGACCTGACAGCTTCATCTTCAGGTAGGTGTAGTGGGAGACCTCCATGAATTTGGCGAGCGCGGTCTGGCCCAGCAGCGCATGGTACGCGCTGGTCAGGTCCACCACCTTGAACCAGAGCAGCTTGCGTCGAAATGGTCGTTGTCATAGAATAGGACGTCGAGCCGGATCTGGCCGATTGGAGAGCAGGAGAGGCCGGGGACGATGTCGTGGAACATCACCCGGGTCGCCTCCAGGTCTTTGGCCTCAAGGCCGAGCTTCGTCATGGTGTCGCGGTAGAGGATGTTGATGCTGCTGCCACTGTCGATGAGGACTCGGGAGAACTTGCAGGTGCACCGAGGCGTGACGATGGTGGGGTAGAGGACGAGGGCGTAGCCATAAGGACTCGGCATGACAGCGGGGTGGTCTTCCCGGGTCCATGTGACCGGGCGCTCCGATCAATGCATGTACTCTGGCTTGGCCGGGATGACGGCGTTCACCTCCTGCCGAAGGAGACGCTCGCTGCGCTTGTCATCACCGATGCTGATGAAGAAAACATACATCGCGTCCTGGGCCGGGTAGGCATCATCGCGCATCGCGCCGCTGGCCGGGGGTGGTGGAGGAGGCGGAGGCGGCTGCCCCGCTCCTAGAGCCAGGGCCGGAGGAGGCGGGACGTCGCCCCTCATGATGCGCTTGGTAATGGCGCACTGCTGAAGCATGTGCGTGGACGGTCTTGCGCCGCTGTGGTGCTTGCATGGAGCGTCGAGCATCTCCTCGAAACTCATGGCTGGTTGCCATGCTGTTTTGCCGGTCTGTTAGCGCTTAGTGGCCGGGTCAGTCATGGGCGCCTACTGGGCGGCCGCAATGTGCCGGTTGTCGTAGCGTTGGGCCGGTTGGTCGGCCTTGCGCTTGTTGTTCTGCTGGTTGTGTTGCTGCCAGCTTCCTTTGCCAGCCGGCTTCGAAGGGGGAATCGGCCTCGCTTTGCCGGTTTCATCCAGTGCCACCTGGATCTTCATGGCGGAGTCGGCATTGGCGTACTTGTCCGCTGTCACCATGAGCACGGCCATGGTGACCGGCTCAGAGCGTAAGAGCTTGTGCTTGAGAAGGGTGCCATCCCGGCACCCGTTGATGAAGTACTGGATTGCTTGGACTTCGTGACCGCCCTCGCAGCTGTTTCAGAGCTCGGTCCAGCGTGCGAGGTACTCGCGGCCGGTTTCTGTCGGTCGCTGCACGCACATGGCGAGCTGGCTGGGACGGTCGGGTCGTTTATAGGTGCCAGTGAAGTTGTGCATGAAAGCTTGCTCGAAGTCGACCCACACATTGATGCTGCCCATCGGCAGGCTGTTAAACCATGTGTGGGTCGATCCCTAGAGCATGAGCGGCGCATAGTGCACGGCGAGGCGGTGGTTGCCTCCAGCGATGCCCATGGCGGTGGTGTAGTCGGTGAGCCAGTCTTCTGGCTTCACGGTGCCGTTGTACTTGGGGGTGTCGCGGGGGAGCGTGAACCCTTTGGTAAAGGGCTCTTCTCGGATGCAAGGACCGAAACATGCCGGGCCGACAGGACCGCCCACCTCTAGCTCCTTGAAGAGGTCGAGTCGGTCGAGGCGGTGGCGGGCGTCGGTGTCGTCTATGGCGCGGGGGCCCAGCCGGCCGGCGACCGCGCCGTGGGGAGGGGGATCGAGCCGGCATCGGTCTTCCAAGGCCGGCTCGTCGCCCAAGGCACCAGTAGTCGTTGGGGCGGGGTTGCGTCGGGTCCGAGTGCGACCGGAGTGCGCCTCGCCGGTTGGTGAAGACGTCATGTTCTGATGATCGCTGGTTCCATTGTCGCGGAGGGAGCTAGATCCCGCCGGCTTGGCGAGTTAGTAAGGCGGTCCTATTGTGCGTTAGCCCGGTCGAGGAGGTCGTTCACCCGCTTGAGGTGATCCTTCAGCTCCTCGCCCATGAGCTGATCCTGGCTGACCACAGCCGCCTGGGCGGCGTGCATGTTCTTCATGGGAGTCTTGTAGACGGGCGGGAGGGCGCCGAAGGCGCATCCGATCGTGCCGCCCCGGGCCCGCAGGTCGGCGACCTGGCTTGGCTCGAGCGCGTCAGGCGTGAAGCCGTAGGCGGCGTTGCGCTCCAGTTGAGCAGAGTCCAGGCAACGCTGCATGGCGGCGAGCGTCTCGGTTATTTCCAGCAGGCGCTGGCAGTCCTCCTCGAGCCGAGTCCGGGCCTCGGGGATGTTGGAGGCGTCGATGTCGGTGCCGATGTGGACGCGAAGGCTCTGCATCATGGCGCGTAGCGGGTTGGGCGAGCCGGCCCACTCCGCTGCGGCCTTGGCTTCGGCGGCCTTCCTCGCCGCACTCGACGATAAAGAAGCGTCAGTGTCGGTGACGAAGACCTCCACACAAAGGTCAATTGCCCCGGCGGGAGCATTTCCGCTGAGGGAAAGGGGGGAGTCAAAAAATTCTAGTACCTCACTGGGGTACTCATCTGCCGCAGGTGCATCGGACATGCACAGCGCGGCGGAGGAGGCGGCGAATGCGTTGATGACGTCGTCCGCCAGTGTGACGGGTTCGTCGGAGTCGGAGAGGAGCCCCATTTAAAGCATGATCCCGGCTAGGACCTTGTTGCCCCACGGTGGGCGCCAACTATCGTGGTGGGCACACGGCAGATGCCAAGGGGTGGCTAAAGAGAGGAGGAGGCTCGAGGGAATTGGTGGGCTCCAGAGGCGAGGTTGCCATGAGTGAGCGCGGGATGCAAGACATACCCAGGTTTAGGGCTCTCTGGAGAGATAATACCCCTAGTCCTGTCGAGTGTGGTTTATGTGTGATAGTACGGAGTTGCTCCTTGAGCTGTATCGGGGAGGAAGGAAGGCAGGCCAAGCCTTAGGCTTAGGCTCCTCCCTCTCCGTGTGTGTGTGTGCTCTACTGATCGGATCACTTCAACCCCGTGAATGGAGGCTTCCCGGGGGGTTTTATATGTCAACCCCCCAGGGGTACAATGATAATGTTAAAAGGCCGTGGGGCCGGGTTGTCATCCTCTGGGAAGCCGATGCTGGGACCCGCCGGGTGACAGAGCTCGCCGTGTTCTTCGGGAGTGGAACCCGCCGGGTGTAGGGGCACTGTTTGTCATCTTGTCGATCGTCAGGGAGTGGCCGGGTCAAGTCTGCTACAGTGTTGCTCCATCAGGTCGCCGCTTGCTGGCGTTAGTAGTGAGGACGAGGACATTGTAGCCACGCTGGCCCTGGTCAGCTGTTAGGTGAAGCGCTGTTGCCACGCCTCGGCTGATCAAAGGTATGGGAGGGGCATTGTTGCCTTGCTCATCTCTTGATTGAAGACTCGTCCCATCGTACGGCCAGGATGCGACGGGAGCTGACCCATGGCCGGGTTAGAGAACACGCTAAAGGGAAGCTGGCTTGTTGAAGACGTCTTGGTGCGCCGGGTTCGACTGCCTTGCGCCGGCCATCGGGGCCGGGTTGTGGAATTTGGCCCGGTCAAGGGGCTCGGCCGAGTCGAGCGACTTGGCCAGGTGTGAGCTGGTTTGAGGGGCGTCGCTGGCCCCATTGTTTTTGATAATGATTCGGGTTCTGTTGCCTACCTGGGGTTCATCCCCCCAACACAACTTTAGTTAGAAGGTGTCCCTATGATTCAGAGTTTTTAGATCTTGATGCAAAAATCGATAAAAGTGGGATTGGAGAGGCCAAAACTTTAGGTAGTAATGAACCCACTCTTTTGGATTTCAAGGAATTTAGTTATGACAATTGTTCTTTAATAGATTGTATTTCCTTGTTGCAATCCATGTTGAATTTTCCTGATGCTTATAATCAAAACAAAGCTTTTATTAAACATATCGTTGATGCTATGATGCAATATTTTGAAGAAAAGCTTGAATTGGAAGTTTCTATCCCTAGAAAACTTTATGATGAGTGGGAACCTACTATTAAGGTTCATATTAAAGATTATGAGTGCCATGATTTTTGTGATTTGGGTGCTAGTGTTTCCACGATCCCCAAAACTTTATGTGATGTGTTAGGTTTCCGTGAATTTAATGATTGTTACTTAAATTTGCATATTGCGGATTCCACTATTAAGAAACCTATGGGAAGGATTAATGATGTTCTTATTGTTGCAAATAGGAATTATGTGCCCATAGATTTCATTGTTCTTGATATAGATTGCAATCCTACATGTCCTATCATTCTTGGTAGATCTTTCCTTAGAACGATTGGCGCAATTATTGATATGAACGAAGGAAACATTGGATTTTAATTTCCATTAAGGAAAGGCATGGGACACTTCCCAGAAAGAAAATTAAATTGCCTTATGAATCTATTATGAGAGCCACTTGTGGATTGCATGCCAAGGATGATAATACTTAGATCTATTCGTGTTTTATGCCTAGCTAAGGGCGTTAAACAATAGCGCTTGTTGGAGGCAACCCAATTTTATTTTTTTGTTTACTTTTTTAGGTTCTGTTTTGCATTAAATAGTTTATCTAGCCTCTGGTTAGATGTGGTTTTATGTTTTAGTTAGTTTTTGTGCCAAGTAGGACCTTTGGGATAGCTTACAGTGATAGTTGATTTGATCTTGCTGAAAAACAAAACTTTTGTGCTGCCAAAATTAATTTTCATTTTTTGCGGAAGCGCGATAAAATACTGATTCTTTTTTCAGAAGATTAATAAACAAATTTATTAGGTCTTCCTAATTTTTCAGAATTTTTGGAGTTATAGAAGTATTCAAAATATCCAGATTGTTACAGACTGTTCTGCTTTTGACAGATTCTGTTTTCTATGTGTTGTTTGCTTATTTTGATGTATCTATGGCTCGTATCGGGGGGTATGAACCATGCAAAAGTTGGAATACAGTATATATTACACCTATATAAATAAAGAATGAGTTCACAACAGTACCAAAAGTGGTGATTTATTTTCTTATACTAATGGAGCTTATGAGATTTTTTGTTGAGTTTTGTGTTGTGAAGTTTTCAAGTTTTGGGTAAGGTTTTGATGGATTACTGAATAAGGAGTGGCAAGAGCCTAAGCTTGGCGATTCCCTAGGCACCCTAAGGTAATATTGAACGACAACCAAGAGCCTAAGGTTGGGGATGCCCCAGAAGGCATCCCCTCTGTCGTCTTCATCTATCGATAACTTTACTTGAGGTTATATTTTTATTCACCACATAATATGTGTTTTGCTTCGAGCGTCTTATATGATTTGAGTCTTTTCTTTTTAGTTTGCCACAATTATCCTTGCTTTACACACCTTTTGAGAGAGACACGCATGAATCGTGATTTGTTAGAATACTCTTCGTGCTTCACTTATATCTTTTGAGCTAGGCAATTTTTCTTTAGTGCTTCTGTATACTCCCTCCATTCCACAATTTAGTGCTTCCTCTATCTACGTGCTTCAACTTTGACCGTAAATTTAACTACAAAGACTAAGTGCGGCAGGAGCAACAATTATATAAGTGAATTCATATTCGAAAGAAGTTATCAATTATATAATTTTTTTCTCCCGCCGCAGTTGGTCTCGTTGGTTAAATTTATGGTCAAAGTTGGACCTCGGGAAGCGTGGGCACACTATATTTTGGAATGGAGGGAGTATCTTTTTAGAGCACGGCAGTGGTTTTATTTTATAGAAATTTATGAACCCACGTGCTTCACTTATATTGTTTTGAGAGTCTTTAAACAACATGGTAATTTGCTTTGGTTATAAATTTAGTCCTAATATGATAGGCATCCAAGATTGATATAATAAAAACTTTCATATGAAGTGCATTGAATACTATGAGAAGTTTGATTCCTTATGATTGTTTTGAGATATGAAGATGGTGATATTAGAGTCATGCTAGTACGTAATTGTGAACTTGATAAATACTTTTGTTAAAGTTTGTGATTCCCGTAGCATGCACGTATGGTGAACTGTTATGTGATGAAGTCGGAGCATGATTTATTTATTGATTGTCTTCCTTATGAGTGGCCGTCGGGGACGAGCGATGGTCTTTTCCGACCAATATATCCCCCTAGGAGCATGCACGTAGTACTTTGTTTCGATAACTAATAGATTTTTGCAATGAGTATGTGAGTTCTTTATGAATAATGTTGAGTCCATGGATTATATGCACTCTCACCCTTCCACCTTTGCTAGCCTCTCTTGCGCCGCACAAATATTGTTGGTACCATAAACCCACCATATACCTTCCTCAAAACAGCCACCATACCTACCTATTATGGCATTTCCATAGCCATTACGAGATATATTGCCATGCAACTTTCCACCGTTCCATTCATTATGACACGCTCCATCATTGTCATATTGCTATGCATGATCATTTAGTTGACATCGTATTTGTGGCAAAGCCACCGTTCATAATTCTTTCATACATGTCACTCTTGATTCATTGCACATCCCGGTACACTGACGGAGGCATTCACATAGAGTCATATTTCATTCTAAGTATCGAGTTGTAATTCTTGAGTTGTGTTGGATTGCGGGTTTCGGCTAACCCTTGAGGTTCGAACTCTAGGGTGCGCATGAAGAACACTCTCTACCTAGTTCGCTTCGCTCAACGATCCCACAGCCTAGCCCAACGAACCTAAGGAACAAGAGAGATAAGGGTTTATACTGGTTCGGGCCACCTTGCGGTGCAATACCCTACTCTAGTGTGGTGTTGGTGGATTGCCTCGCGGGCTAAGGATGAACTAGTACAATGGACGAAGAGCATCGGGAGGGGAGGTGTTCTTGTGCTCGATGAGCTGTGGATGTGAGGATGGAATGGATCCGGTCCGAGATGAGTCCATCCCTACTTATGGTGGTGGCTGGTCCTATTTATAGTGGCCTTGGTCCTCTTCCCAAATGTTAGGCAGGAAGGGATCCCACAACGGCCAAGTTTGAAGGGGGACAATGAGTACAAGCTATCCTGACAAAAGGTGGTCTTCTCCTGTCAAAGGCTGTGGTGGTGACGCTGCTGTGGGCTCCTTGGTGACGTTCGTCCTACCGTCCTGCTGGTCTCGGTCTTGTTGCACCGATATAGAAACCTTTTCCTTATGCCTCGGGACTCCTCGCCTACGCCTGCCTCTTTAGCACGAAAGAGGAAACGGGTACACCGCACCCGCTGGCGCCCGCCTGGCCTTGGTCCTCATGGCTCACCTCACGTGAACCTCGCGAGGTGCCTCTTGCATAGAGATCTCCACTCCATGGGAGCCAGCCTAGTGAGGCTGCCCCCAGGGAGGTCTTGGCGTCATCCGCCTCGCGATGCTTGGCCCCTCGCGAGGGTCTTGAGTGGTTGCTGCTGAAGATGGGCCGTACCAGGCCGTTATTGGCGGAGCCATGCACAAGCCCGCAGGCAGGCAAGTCTGGGCACCCCTGGTCCCAGAACGCCGACAGTAGCACCCGGGCCCAAGGCGCGCTTGAACTTGGCTTCGAGGCGAAGCCAAAGGGAAAGTGCGAAGCGCCACGGGGCCCAACCACCTGCGGCCTTCATTAGCGCGTGGCGATTGGTGGGACGCGGGCGTCTCCACTTCCCCACGCTGCCTCGGCAACCGTTCGACTTGACGAGACCCTGTTGCATGTAGAAGAAAGATCATCATTTCCTGCGATCGTGGAGGCCGGCGGTTGGCCTCCCTCTGGCTATAAATGAGGACAGGGGCTGAGCCCCCGTTGCTCATCTGCCCTCCACGTCGTCTGCTTCTTCTTCTTCCTCTTTGCCCCACCGTCTTGCTGCGTCACTCATGGCGCCGATAAGGAGATTCTCCGCTGCTGAGAAAGGAAAGGCCCCTCACGAAGAACAGGGGCCACTCCCGCCTAAGAAGATATTGGCCCGCCCCCTTGGCGCCGTCGTAAGGTAGGAGGTGACGAGGCCCTGGTACAAGCGGCCTCCTCCAGGCTACCTGTTTCCCTTGCATGCCCAAGCGCAAGGCCCTGGAGGAGGCGGCACCCCGCACCGCTCGCGTCACGGCCATGGTGGCCAGGCCGTGGTGGCACGAGATGCCGTCCCATGAAGTGATGCTGAGGGCTCATCCCGCAAGTTCATGATGTGGGCGGCGATGCCACCACGCATGTGGATCAGAGTCCCGCAGTTCTTTGTCGAAGAGATGCCGCCGAGGGGGCCACACGAGCTGTGGTTGCAGCACGCTGAAAACAGCACCCCGGCAACGGGAGTGGAGATCGAGGCCGTCTCCGCGGGCAAGATCTTCATGACTCGTGGATGGGGAGAGGTCGCACGCGCCTGCCGCCCAGAGGGGGCCCTCGCCATCGATTTTGAGTACGACAGCGCCTCCATGGTGTTCTTCAAGGTCTTCGATGAGGAAGGCCGCTGCTGGAGTGCTATCCTGGAGGGGGTCGCCAGGACGGCGCAGCGGCAGATGCTGGGCCTGCCCTGGGCCCTGCCGGTAGCTCCTCCAGCAGCAGTGACCACTACTAGGAAAACGGCTATAGATGAAATGGTCACTAATGGCGCACCACGTGTGTGGTGCACCATTAGAATATAGCAATGGCGCACCACATACAGGTACGCCATTAGTAATATATTACTAATGGCGCACCTGGTGTGTGGTGCGCCATTAGAAGTTTGGAAAAAAAACAAAAACAAAATTTGTTACTAATGGCGCACCACACCCACGGTGCGCCATTAGAAGTTTTGAAAAAAAAGTAAAAAAAAATAAAAAAAATTTGTTAGTAATGGCGCACCAGTGGACAGTGCGCCATTACTAGTTTTTAA
>NC_041390.1:352336018-352438036 GCF_002162155.2 Triticum dicoccoides | reverse complement strand
GACTGCCTTTTCAGTTTTAAAAAATAAAAAAAATGATAAAAATGTCAAAAAAAATAAAAGAAAATAAGTTTGCCATGTGATATGTGGTCTAGTTCTTGGGAAAATTTACAAATATAAATTTCGACTTTATTTGCAAAATCTCTCTGGAAATTTGTAAAATGGGCATAACTTTTGCATACGAACTCGGATTAAAAAGTTTTATATATGAAAAATCATCTACACGAAGAGTTACATCCGATTTTAACCGGGGGAACCCCGTTAAACATTTTCAAAATCCCCAAAAACCTAACACAAAAAAGTTACGGGGCTTTCAAGATCTAGAGGTAAAAAAATTCAAAAAAAAGGTTTTGAATTTTTTTTATTTTTTCCAAAAAATGATACGTAATATGACCGGGAAGTTTGAAATATTCTTCAAAATTTCATCATAGTCATGAACATGAACAAAGTCCTAGAAATCAACAAGGTATAATAGGATTGATATGCTAGATATATCAACAAGTGCCTGTGAAGTGAGCTGTAGCTGGGGTTGGATAGAACTCTGAAGTTTAGCGTGCTTGGGCTGGAGTAGTGTGAGGATGGGTGACCTTTCAGGAAGTTTGACCATGGAGTGCGATTTGACCCGACATTAAGACATAATGACCTGAGATTAAGAAAAAAAATGAAAAAAAAATTGAAATTTTTTGAAAAAAATTAAAAAAAATTCTGAAAAAAAAATTTGAAAAAAAATTGTTACTAATGGCGCACTTCTATGTGGTGCGCCATTAGTATACCAGATACTAATGGCGCACCATGGGCCATACTAATGGCGCACCAGCGGTGCGCCATTAAAAAAAATTCTAATGGCGTGATGCTAGTGGCGCACCAGTAGTGCGCCATTAGTAGCGAAAATAGGTGCGCCACTAGCAGCCCTTTTTCTAGTAGTGGACGGCACTTGGGAGTCCAGCGACTTCTCTAAGCCTGACGAGACTCAGGAGACGAGCGACGACAGCTACTTGCCCCTGAGCTCTCGTCGTGCCCGGAGCGCAGCAGCGGCGTCCAATCGTCATCGTTGCTGATCTGGATGGGATTGGCGTCGACACCTCGATGTCCATTGTTGATGATAGCGCCGGCGGCGATGCCTGTATATATGACTCCTGAAACCCTCCTTTTGGGGTTCCCTGCAAGGGATCGAGATGAACCTCGTGGGGGCGTGTAAAGAATCTGTTGTGCTTTTGCATCAATGTTATTCTAATTATGAAATTTGCAATTGTGTGTCTTGCTATTGCATTGTCTCCCCTTTTCGTCCTCGCGGTAGCTTAGTGCTCTACACCGACAGGCCCAAGTCCCCAGGTAGGCTTCAGCCGTCGCTGGTATGCCAGGTCACAATGCCATGGTCAAGGCCAGGAGGTGAGCGCCCCGAGGTCCGGTAAGATACCCTGAGGCGCGATGCTCAGGAGGTCCCACTTGGTGTGCAAGCAGCTTCATAGAGGAAGAAAAGGGGCGGCATTGCCGGAGCAAGGCTGCAATCGTCAAAAATCCTGAGCCATAGTGCCGGGCAACCTTGAATGCGTGACTTATCTTAGTGAGCCCGAAGCGGTATCTTGCGCAGCGCCCGATTTTTGCGTCAGTGATGGTGATACTGCCAGGTTAGTTCCGCACCAGCTTCCCCCTTTCACGTTCTTCTAGGTGCTCTACATGCTCGGGTCCCGACCCTCGAGCGAGGCTCAGCCGCCGCTGGTATTCCAGGTCGCGATCCCGTGGTCAAGGCCAGGGGGTGAGGGCTGGAGAGTTAGTGAGAGCTCCTGAGGCACGATGCACAGGAGCCCTCCCTTTAATGCGCAAGCAAAGCACATGAAAGAGAGCAGCTAGCAGGGCCACCCGTAGCTGGGCTCCAGGGATCCCCGCGGGTTAGTGCGAGGAGAGAGTGCAACTCATAGCCATGTTTTTCGTCCTGCCATTGACCGTTCCGCAAGAAGATGAAGGCACTGCAGATCTAGTGAGGTGATGTGCGCGGAGCGGGCCGCGAGCCAGAGGTCGATTACACAGGTTTATCAACGTTGCAGGGATGGACCCGAGCACAAGCGTCGTGCTAGCATGTGAAACCCCCGTTGCGGGATGAGTAAGTGGCTGATCGGCAACGTGAGAGGCCATGATGAATAATAACCAGGTAGGCGATAATCATAAAGTAGCTCATGTAAGGAGGCAAGCTAGTTCAAATATATGCAGGAATGATACATGCCACAGGGACGGACCCATGCAGCCTAGGGATGATGCAGTGCGAGGGGCACCCCCAACAGAAGAAGCTAAAGATGCAAAAGGATGCATGTCGCTAGGACGGGCCCATGTGACCTGGGGATGATGCAGCCCGAGGGGCGCCCCAGCTGAATAAACTAGAAAAAGTCACATGGCACCATTGTTGAAGAGGTGTTGGAGCAGCTGAAGATGCGCGTAGAAGAAGTCGCTCCTCACGAGTCGTCCGGCGGCCGGTTCCCAGGGGACCCTGGAGGTTCTGGCTCCTCCTCCCTTAGGATCTCCTGGCACCTGGCCTCGCGAGCCACCAAGGCGCCCGACGTGAGCTAGTTGAAGGCGACAACCGTGTTCGGTAGGCTGAAGGGTATGCGACCGTAGCTGTGTGGGGGACCTCCACACCGACCAATGCGTTCACCTCCTGCCGAAGCAGACGCTCGCTGCGCTTGTCATCACCGAGGCTGATGAAGACAACATACATCGCGTCCTGGGCCGGGTAGGTGTCATCGCGCATCGCGCCGCCGGACGGGGGTGGTGGAGGAGGCGGAGGCGGCTACCCCGCTCCTAGAGCCGGGGCCGGAGGAGGCGGGACGTCGCCCCTCATGATGCACTTGGTGATGGCGCACTGCTGAAGCGTGTGCGTGGACGGTCTTGCGCCGCTGTGGTGCTTGCATGGAGCGTCGAGCATCTCCTCGAAACTCATGGCGGGTTGCCATGCTGTTTTGCCGGTCTGTCAGCGCTTAGTGGCCGGGTCGGTCACGGGCGCCTACTCGACGGCCGCAATGAGCCGGTTGTCGTAGCGTTGGGCCGGTTGGTCGGCCTTGCGCTTGTTGTTTTGCTGGTTGTGCTACTGCCAGCTTCCTTTGCCGGCCGGCTTCGAAGGGGGTATCGACATCGATTTGCCGGTTTCATCCAGTGCCACCTGGATCTTCGTGGCGGAGTCGGCGTTGGCGTACTTGTCCGCTGTCACCATGAGCACGGCCATGGTGACCGGCTCAGAGCGTAAGAGCTTGTGCTTGAGAACGGTGCCATCCCGGCACCCGTTGATGAAGTACTGGATTGCTTGGACTTCGTGACCGCCCTCGCAGCTGTTTCGTAGCTCGGTCCAGCGTGGGAGGTACTCGTGGCCGGTTTCTGTCGGTCCCTGCACGCACATGGCGAGCTGGCTGGGACGGTCGGGTCGTTTGTAGGTGCCAGTGAAGTTGCGCATGAAAGCTTGCTCAAAGTTGACCCACACATTGATGCTGCCCATCGGCAGGCTGTTAAACCATGTGTGGGCCGATCCCTAGAGCATGAGCGGCGCATAGCGCACAGCGAGGCGGTGGTTGCCGCCAGCGATGCCGATGGCGGTGGTGTAGTCGGTGAGCCAGTCTTCTGGCTTCACGGTGCCGTTGTACTTGGGGGTGTCACGGGGGAGCGTGAACCCTTTGGTAAAGGGCTCTTCTCGGATGCGGGGACCGAAACATGCCGGGCTGACAGGACTGCCCACCTCTAGCTCCTTGAAGAGGTCGAGTCAGTCGAGGCGGTGGCGGGCGTCGATGTCGTCAATGGCGCGGGGGCCCAGACGGCCGGCGACCGCGCCGTGGGGAGGGGGATCGAGCCGGCATCGGTCTTCCAAGGTCGGCTCGTCGCCCAAGGCGCCAGTAGTCGTTGGGGCGGGGTTGCGTCGGGTCCGGGTGCGACCGGAGTGCGCCTCGCCGGGTGGTGAAGACATCGTGTTCTGATAATCGCCGGGTCCGTTATCGCGGAGGGAACCAGATCCTGCCGGCTTGGCGAGTTAGTTAAGGCGGTCCTATTGTGCGTTAGGCCGGTCGAGGAGGTCGTTCACCCGCTTGAGGTGATCCTTCAGCTCCTCGCCCATGATCTGATCCTGGCTGACCGCAGCCGCCTGGGCGGCGTGCATGTTCTTCATGGGAGCCTTGTAGACGGGCGGGAGGGCGCCGAAGGTGCATCCGATCGCGCCGCCCCGGGCCCGCAGGTCAGCGACCCGGCTTGGCTCGGGCGCGTCAGGTGTGAAGCCGTAGGCGGCGTTGCGCTCCAGTTGAGCAGAGTCCAGGCAACGCTGCCTGGCGGCGAGCGTCTTGGTTATTTCCAGCAGGCGCTGGCGGTCCTCCTCGAGCCGAGTCCGGGCCTCGGGGACGTTGGAGGTGTCGATGTCGGTGCTGATGGGGACGCGAAGGCTCTGCATCATGGTGCGTAGCGGGTTGGGCGAGCCGGCCCACTCCGCTGCGGCCTTGGCTTCGGCGGCCTTCCTCGCCGCACTCGACGATAAAGAAGCGTCGGTGTCGGTGACGAAGACCTCCACACAAAGGTCAATTGCCCTGGCGGGAGCATTGCCGCTGAGGGAAAGGGGGGAGTCAAAAAAGTCTAGTACCTCACTGGGGTACTCATCTGCCGCAGGTGCATCGGAGATGCGCAACGCGGCGGAGGAGGCGGCGAGTGCGTTGATGATGTCGTTCGCCAGTGTGACGGGTTCGTCGGAGTCGGAGAGGAGCCCCATATAAAGCATGCTCCCGGCCAGGACCTTAAGCTGCCCCACGGTGGGCGCCAACTGTCGTGGTGGGCACACGGCAGATGCCAAGGGATGGCTAAAGAGAGGAGGAGGCTCGAGGGAACTAGTGGGCTCCAGAGGCGAGGTTGCCATGAGCGAGCGCGGGATGCAAGACATACCCAGGTTCAGGGCTCTCTGGAGAGATAATACCCCTAGTCTTGTCGAGTGTGGTTTATGTGTGATAGTACGGAGTTGCTCCTTGAGCTGTATCGGGGAGGAAGGAAGGCAGGCCAAGGCTTAGGCTTAGGCTCCTCCCTCTCCGTGTGTGTGTGCTCTACTGATCGGATCTCTTCAGCCCCGTGAATGGAGGCTTCCCGGGGGGTTTTATAGGTCAAGCCCCCAGGGGTACAACGATAATGTTAAAAGGCCGTGGGGCCGGGTTGTCATCCTCCGGGAAGCCGATGCTGGGACCCGCCGGGTGACAGAGCCCGCCGGGTTCTTCGGGCGTGGGACCCGCCGGGTGTAGGGGCACTGTTTGTCATCTTGTCGATCGTCGGGGAGTGGCCGGGCCGAGTCTGCTACAGTGTTGCTCCATCAGGTCGCCGCTTGCTGGCGTCAGTAGTGAGGACGGGGACATTGTATCCACGCCGGCCCTGGTCAGCTGTTAGGTGAAGCACTATTGCCACGCCTCGGCTGATCAAAGGTATGGGAGGGGCATTGTTGCCTTGCTCATCTCTTGATTGAAGACTCGTCCCGTCGTACGGCCAGGATGCGACGGGAGCAGACCCGTGGCCGGGTTAGAGAACACGCTAAAGGGAAGCTGCCTTGTTGAAACGTCTTGGTGCATCGGGTTCGACTGCCTTGCGCCGGCCATCGGGGCCGGGTTGTGGAATTTGGCCGGGTCAAGGGGCTCGGCCGAGTCGAGCGACTTGGCGAGGCGTGAGATGGTTTGAGGGGCGTCGCTGGCCCCATTGTTTTTGAAAAGGATTCGGGTTCCGTTGCCTACCTGGGGTTCATCCCCCCGACACAACTTTAGTTAGAAGGTGTCCCCCAACACCAGTAGTGCGCCATTAGTAGCGAAAATAGGTGCGCCACTAGCAGCCCTTTTTCTAGTAGTGGACGGCACTTGGGAGTCCAGCGACTTCTCTAAGCCTGATGAGACTCCGGAGACGAGCGACGACAGCTACGTGCCCCTGAGCTCTCGTCGTGCCCGGAGCGCAGCAGCGGCGTCCAATCGTCGTCGTCGCTGATCTGGATGGGATTGGCGTCGGCCCCTCGATGTCCATTGTTGATGATGGCGTCGGCAGCGATGCCTGTATATATGACTCCTGAAACCCTCCTTTTGGGGTTCCCTGCAAGGGACCGAGATGAACCCCGTGGGGGCGTGTAAAGAATTTGTAGTGCTTTTGCATCAATGTTATTCTAATTATGAAATTTGCAATTGTGTGTCTTGCTATTGCATTGTCTCTCCTTTTCGTCCTCACAGTCGCTTAGTGCTCTATGCCGACAGGCCCCAGTCCCCAGGTAGGATTCAGCCGTCGCTGGTATGCCAGGTCACGATGCCATGGTCAAGGCCAGGAGGTGAGCGGCCCAAGGTTCGGTAAGATACCCTGAGGCGCGATGCTCAGGAGGTCCCCCTTGGTGTGCAAGCAGCTTCATAGAGGAAGAAAAGGGGCGGCATTGCCGGAGCAAGGCTGCAATCGTCAAAAATCCTGAGCCGTAGTGCCGGGCCAACTTGAATGCATGACTTATCTTAGTGAGCCCGAAGCGGTATCTTGCGCAGCGCCTGATTTTTGCGTCAGTGATGGTGATACTGCCAGGTTAGTTCCGCGCCAACTTCCCCCTTTCACGTTCTTCTAGGTGCTCTACGTGCTCGGGTCCCGACCCTCGAGCGAGGCTCAGCCGCCGCTGGTATGCCAGGTCGCGATCCCGTGGTCAAGGCCAGGGGGTGAGGGCTGGAGATTCAGTAAGAGCTCCTCAGGCGCGATGCACAGGAGCCCTCCCTTTAATGCGGAAGCAAAGCACATGAAAGAGAGCAGCTAGCAGGGCCACCCGTAGCTGGGCTCCAGGGATCCCCGCGGGTTAGTGCGAGGAGAGAGTGCAACTCATAGCCATGTTTGTCGTCCTGCCATTGACCCTTCCGCAAGAAGATGAAGGCACTGCAGATCTAGTGAGGTGACGTGCGCGGAGCGGGCCGTGAGCCAGAGCTCGATTACACGGGTTTATTAGCGTTGCAGGGATGGACCCGAGCACAAGCGTCGTGCTAGCATGTGAAACCCATGTTGCGGGATGAGTAAGTGGCTGATTGGCAACGTGAGAGGCCATGATGAATAATAACCAGGTAGGCGATAATCATAAAGCAGCTCATGTAAGGAGGCAAGCTAGTTGAAATATATGCAGGAATGATACATGCCACAGGGACAGACCCATGCAACCTGGGGATGATGCAGTGCGAGGGGCTCCCCCAATAGAACAAGCTAAAGATGCAAAAGGATGCATGTCGCTGGGACGGGCCCATGTGACCTGGGGATGATGCAGCCCGAGGGGCGCCCCCAGCTGAATAAACCAGAAAAAGTCACATGACACCGTTGTTGAAGAGGTGTTGGAGCAGCTGAAGATGCGCGTAGAAGAAGTCGCTCCTCACGAGTCGTCCGGCGGCCGGTTCCCAGGGGACCCTGGACGTTCTGGCTTCTCCTCCCTTAGGATCTCCTGGCGCTTGGCCTCGCGAGCCACCAAGGCGCCCTACATGAGCTAGTTGAAGGCAACAACCGCATTCGGTAGGCTGACGGGTATGCGACCGTAGCTGTGTGGGGGACCTCCACACCGACCAATGCTTGATGGCTAGAAGTGCCCCTGAGATGCGGCCCTGTTGAGCCCTGGAATGTCGACATAGACGTCTAGCTCATCGTCCTTGCCAGGACAGGGAGCTGCACCAGGTGGTGGGCAGCGGTCGCCGCATATGGCTCTTGCCCCTTGAAGCTCCTCGGTCACCTTGGTTATGAACTCTTGAGTACCAGGCACTCCACGCCTTGTGCTCTCTTGAGGGAAACGTGCAGCGAAGCATGCCTCCACGTGGTGCCCGAGCGCCTCCCTCATGACATCGGCTAGGTCTGAGGCCCTCCAGAAGAGAGCCCCCAAGCCCAGCCCGAGGAGGGGCCGGGCGCGCCTTCCTATGCGAGGGAGGGAGGTAGTGCCGCTGGAGACACCGCTCTCCTGAAGCCATTGATAGATCAGTTGCTTCTTCTTCTTGGTGATTGCCTTAGGAGGGTAGGCGGTTGCCGGTGTTCTGGGAACGGGGGTCCCCAGACTTGCCTGCCTGCGGCCGGCGGTGTGGCTCCTCCAGCGGACCTGTACGACCCATCTTCACCGACAACACTCAAGACCCTCGCGAGGGGCCGAGCCTCGCGAGGGGCCGAGCCTCGCGAGGCGGACGGCACAAGACCTCCTCGGGACAGCCTCACCAGGCCGGCTCGCGAGGGGTGAAGAGATCAAGGCAAGGGACACCTCACGATGTTTCTATGACGCAAGCCATGACCCCTCGAGCCAGGCGGGAACCAGGCAAGCGCCAGCGCACGCAGTGTCCTCGTTTCCTCTTTGGTGCTAAGGAGGCAAGCGCAGCAGAGGAGTTCCAAGGCATCAGGCAAAGGTTTCCTTATCGATGTAACAAGACCAAGACCAGCAGGATGGTAGGAAGGAGGTCACCGTGGAGCCCAAGACCTTGTCACCACCAGAGCCTTTGGCAGGCGAAGACCACTTTTGTCAGGATAGCTTGTACTAGTTGTCCCCCTTCAAATTGGCCGTTGTGGGATCCCTTCCTGCTCAATATTTGGAAAGAGCACCAAGGCCACTATAAATAGGACTAGCCACCATCAAAGAGAGGGGAGGACGGAAGACGGATCATTCAGATCATCCTCAACCACACAAGTTCGCCAAGCACAAGAACGCCTCTCCTCATGAGGCTGTTCTTCCCTTGTAAGTGTTCATCCTCAGCCCAAGAGGCAATCCACCACACGACACTGGAGTAGGGTATTACACCACAACGGTGGCCCGAACCAGTATAAATCTTGTGTCTCTTGTTCCTTGGGTCCCACGAGCCAGGCCGAGAGATCTTTGTGCGCACCCAGTGTTCCAATATCAAGGGTTTTGCCGGAACCCGAAATCCGACATTTGGCGCGCCAGGTAGGGGTGCGCCGAAGCTTTCCCTTTGTCAATCCGCACTTCGCCACTCCACCAATTTCATGGCCGACACTCGCCGGGCCCTCGCTGAGCGCTGAGCCGCTCTCGCCACCCATCTCGCTTAGACAGCCCCTGTCGGCGGGCCTCCCCATCGTTCTCCGTCACCAACCTCCAACGCCGCCACCGGCCCGGTGGCAAACGAGTAGCAAGCTTCCTCACTACACCCCTCCGTGCGGCGAGACGGCCGCACCGCTACCCGTCGCTGACTCCGGCCGGCTAATCGTCTCACGCTCGCCGCGCCTCCACAGACACGCAGGCCGCGCTGCTCATGGCATGCAAGCTCCTGCGTTACCGCCCGGTCGACAACCTCTACGAGGACTGGTTGGACTACATCGACGAGCTCGTCAGCGCCGCGGGGGGCTCTCCTGCACCATCCCTCTCGCTGCCTCGCCCGCCCCCGGCTGCGGGCAACGTGGCTCACGAAGCGCCTCCGCCCCCCCTGCATCAAGGGGGCCCTCGCGCCGAAACACGCAGCTCATGAAGCGCCTCCGCCCCCTCCGCATCAAGACGGCGTCCTCGCTGCAAGATGTGCGGTCCCGTGGGATTATCCACCGCGCCGTGTGGCTGCGCACGAAGAAAGAAGCTGCCAAGAGGTTCCCCGTCCGCAAGACAACGCTCCACCACTCCCAACGCCACCGCACCAGGATCGCTTGCCGCGGCAGGGCCACATGCTACTTGCCGTGGTGGCACTGGGACACCAAGATCAAGACCCGCCTCCACGACGGGCCCCGGTGGCCATGGCGGGCTGCCGCGCCTTCACTCCTGAGCTACGCCGTGTCGTGTGGCCGGGAAAGTTCAAGCCCGATCAGCCTCCTCGCTACGATGGCACCCCCGACCCTGCGGAGTTCCTGCAGCTCTACGAGCTGAGCATCGAGGTGGCCAATGGAGACCAAAAGGTCATGGCGAATTGGTTCCCCATGGCTCTCAAGGATGGTGCCCTCTCATGGCTCCTGAACCTACCCCCAGGCTTAATCTCCTCCTGGGACGAGATGTGCGACCACTTCGTCACCAACTTCCAGGGCACTCGCGACCGCCCCCCGGCCGCGGGTGACCTGCGACGCATCAAGTACATCCAGCGCTTCAACAGCGCGCACCTCAAGATCCCCAAGGTGACAGACGAAGCCATCGTCTCAGCGTTCTCCGATAGCGTCCGAGACATCAAGATGAAGGAGGATCTCGCCATCCATGAGGAGTTGTGCACAACTTTGGAGCTGTTCAACATAGCGACCAAGTGTGCGAGAGCTGAGGATGGGCGTCTCTCCCTCCTCGAGCTCCCTTCTACGGATCCAGAGGAGAAGAAGGCCAAGATCAAGGACGTGAAGCGTAAGTGAGTGGCCATACTTGAGGCAAAGCCAGACACCAAGTGCGGCCGAGACCTTCCTGAGTCATCCAAGGGCAGCCGTACGTACCGCGCCTTCCACAACATGCACAACCACAACACCAACGATTGTCAAGAGCTCAGGGCCATTCGAGACGGACGCTTCGGTCGATGCCCCGAGCACAACAACCGGGGCTACGGCCGAGGCGGTGGAAGTTGGGACGACCGCGGGCCGCGCTAGGAGTGGCGCGATCAGCCTCGCGAGGACCGCTGGCAGGATCAACCTCGTGAGGGTTCCTGGAGGGACCAGCCTCGTGAGGACCGTCCTCAGGGCAACCCCGGTCTCCCTCCACTGCCGCCACCACCAAGAAGGAATGACGACCACCAACGGGATGAAGGGCTGGGGGGCCTCCAGGAGCCGCGCGCCATCGCCTGCATCTTGGGCAGCGCTCAGGCCCCAGCTTCGCAGCGCATCTTCAAGCAGTTCTCTCGCGAGGTGAATGCAGCTCTCCCCAAGATTGAGGCCATGCGCCCACTCAAATGGTCCAAGTATGCCATCACCTTTAGCTCGGCAGACCAGCTCGAATGTGCGGCAACCACCAGAGTCCTCCCCATGCTCTGTTCACCCGTCATCAGCAATGTCCAAGTCACCAAGACCCTCATCGACGGTGGCACATGGCTCAATGTCATGTCCGTCGAGATGTTTGATAGCCATCAAGTGCCATACGATCAACTCCAGCCCACCAAGACTTTCTCAGGAGTGACTGATATTTCCACCACCCCGATAGGGCAAGTTCGCCTCCCTGTCACCTTCGGTCAGCGCGACAACTACCACACCGAGCTCATCGACTTCGACGCCCCCCACATCCGCTTGCCGTACAATGCCATTCTCGGATACCCAGCGCTGGCCAAATTCATGGTAGTCACCCACCATGGCTACAATGTCCTCAAGGTGCCAGGAACCGGTGGAATCATCACAGTCCCATGCGAAGAAAGAGACGCGGTGTGCTCCCTCGAGCATGCCTTCCAAGCCGCAGCAGTCGAAGACCCAGAAAGCGCGTGTGTGCAGTACACTCCTGAGGTCAACCCCAAGAAGAAGAAGCAGCTACTCTGCATTGGGCCTCAGGGGAGCGGCGCCTCCAGCGGTGCCACCTCAGGATCGGCGCCTGCGCCTAGGGCGCCTCCCTCCCTCTCATAGGGAGGCGCTCCTAGCGCCCTCCTCAGGCTGGGCTCGGGGGCTCTCTTCTGGAGGGCTTCAGACCTGGTCAACATCACGAGGGAGGTGCTCGGGCACCACTTGGAGGCGTGCTTCGTGGCACGTTTCCCTCGGGAGGACACCGGGCGAGGAGCGCCCGGCGCCCAGGAGTTCATCACCAAGACCGTTCAGGAGCTTCAGGAAGTAAGGGCAATATGCGGTAACCGCCGCCCATCTGGCGCGGCTCCCCATCCAGGCGAGGGTGGTGAGCTGCGCGTCTGCGTCGACATCCCAGGGCTCAACAGGGTCGCGTCTCAGGATCTCTTCTGGCCTTCGCACGTGGGGCGCTGTGAGGGCCCACCTCAAAGCTATGTTCACATGCCGTTTGGCTTGCCGAGTGGAGCAGCCACGTTCCAGCGCAACCTGCGGAGCATCCTGGCAGGTAAGGAGGCCAGGCATCACGCTGTCCTGGCGGAGATTGAGACGGTCCTCAGGTGGCCACCCGAGTCTCCGGAGCCTCCCAAGGCTCTAGGCCTCAAGGGCTCATGAGGAGCTACTTCTTCAGCGCACATCTTCAACTATCCCAACACTCATTCGACAACCAAACCAGGTGACATCTTCCAAGTTTATTTAGCTGGCAGCGCCCCCTGGGCTGCATCATTCCCAGGCCGCGTGGGTCCATCCCTGTGGCATGTATCCTTTTGCATCTTTAGCTTACTCTGCTGGGGGCGCCCCTCGGGCTGCATCATCTCGAAGCCGCTCGGGTCTGGCCCAGTGGCATGTATCGTTCTTGCATTTGCCTGAGCTAGCTTGCCCTTCATGCATAATCCACCTATGGCTATCACCTACTTGATTATCTCCCGCCACGGGAGCCTCTCATGCCTACACGACGCTTGTGCTCGGGTCCGTCCCTACAACACTGACAAATCTGAGCGGTCAAGCTCTAGCTCGCGGCACGCCCGCGCACGTCACCTCACCAGACCCTCGGTGCCTCCACCTCCTTGCAGAGCAACCTGCGGCAGACTGACGAGCATCACGGCGATATATGTCCCTCCTCGAGCTAACCTACAGGGACCTCCTGAGGACAATAGCAGGCGGTACCACGGGCTCCTTCTTCTCCCATGCAATTCGCTTGCGCGTTAAAAGGGGGGCTCCTGAGCATCGCGACTTAGGAGCTCTTACTGGCTCTCCATCCCTCACCCCTGGCCTTGACCACGGCATCGCAACCTGGCATACCAGCGGCAGCTGAGCTTGCTCGAGGGCCGGACCTGAGGACGCAGAGCACACAGAAGAGCGTGGAGATAAGGGGGAGGCTCGCACGGGCCTAACCTAGCTACCCAACAGTGGCCGATGCACAAGTCTGGCGCAACACAAGGAACCAGCTTTGGAATATTAAGATAAGTCTCGTGCCTGGATCGACCCAGCGCTACGGCATAGGATCCTCGCGTTTGGCAGCCTTGTTACAGCAACATCATCACCCTTTCATGCCTCTCGGTAGCTACTTGAGCGCTAAAGGGGACCTCTTGAGCGTCACTCCTCAGGAGCTCTTACTGGACCTCGGGCCGCTCACCTCCTGGCCTTGACCACGACATCGGGACCTGGCATACCAGCGATGGCTGCAGCCTGCCTGGGGACCGGGACTTGTCGGTGTAGAGCACCAAGCTGCCATGGGGTTGGAAAGGGGAGACCGAGCCGAAGCAAGACATGCGGTCGCGCATTTTCATAATAGGGACAATATGAACAGAAGACATTACAAACCCTTTACACGCCCCTACGGGGTCCATTTTGATTCCTCGCAGGGAACAAAAGAAGGGAGTACCAAGGAGTTCTATCTACACGCGTCAGGGCGGCCGACGCCATCATCAACAGTGGGCCACGAGAGGCCAGCGCCAACCCCATCCAGATCAGCGGCGACGGCGGCCGGACGCTGCGTCCATGCCCCAAGCGCGGCGAGAGCTCGGGGGCATGTAGCTGTCATCGCTTGTCTCTGGAGTGTCGACAGGATTAGAAGAATCGCTGGACCACCAGGAGTCACAGCTGTCGCTGGAGGAGCTGCTGGTGAGGCTAGCGGCAGGCCCGGCGCCCGCCACCGCGTCATCCTAGCGACCCCCTTCGGGGTAGCACTCCAAGCGGCGGCCTTCCTTGTCGAAGACCTTGAAGAACAGCATGGAGGCTCCATCATACTCGAAGTAGATGGGCGAGGGCGCCTTCTGCACGGCAGACTCAAGCGACCTTGCCCTAGCCGCGAGTCATGAAGATCCTTCCGGAGGAGACGGCTTTAACCTCCGCCCCAGTCGCCGGGGCGTCGCAGTCGGCGTGCTGCAGCCAAAGCTCCAGAGGACCCCTCGGCGGCATCTCGATGGAGAAGAACTGTGGGAAGCGAATCCAAGTGCGCGGAGGCATCGCCACCCACAACACGAATTTGCGTGAGGAGTCCGCAGCGTGGACTCCTGGGGCGACGGCGTGCGTCACCGCGGCGCGGCTATCGCAACCCTGGCGAGGGCAGCGGCGCTCATCGTCCCTTCCTTCGGAGCCCACGGCTTGGGCGTACAAATGCAGCGGATACCCTGGAGGTGGCCACTCATACCATGGCCGCGACACTTCTAGCCTCACGACAATGTTGTGACGATGGGACCGCCTCTTCTTCGGTGGGAGGAGCTCGGGCTCGACGAGGGGAATTTTTCCCTTCTCCGCAGTCGAGAGCCCTCCGTATCGATGCCATGGACGATGCAGCAATCAGTGAAGCGAGGAAGAAGAAGGAGCGAGAGAAGCGAAGGAGGAGATGGGTGATAGGGGCTCCGCCCCCCACTTCCCATTTATAAAAAAGGGGAGGCCAACCGCCAGCCTCCACGATATAAGGTAATAATGACCTTTCTCTGCATGCAGCTAGGACTCGTCAAGTCGGGCAGTTGCCGAGGCAGCGTGGGGAAGTGGAGACGCCCATGTCCAGTCAGTCGCCATGTGCTAACTATGGCCACATGATGTTGGGGCCCGCGACGCTCCGCACTTTCCCTTTGGCTTCGCCTCGAAGCCAAGTCTAAGCATGCCTTGGGCCCGGGGGCTACTGTCAGCGTTCTTGGAATGGGGGTCCCTAGACTTGCCTGCCTGCGGCCCGCGGCATGGCTCCTCCAGCGGCCCTGTATGGCCCATCTTCACCGACAACACTCAGGACCCTTGCGAGGGGCCGAGCCTCGCGAGGCGGATGATGCAAGACCTCCTCGGGACGGCCTCACCTGGCCGTCCTGAGAGGCGCAGAGAGATCAAGACAAAGGACACCTCGCGAGGTTTCTATGACGCAAGCCATGACGACTAGAGCCAGGCAGGTGCCAGTGCGTGCAATGTCCTCGTTTCCTCTTTGGTGCTAAGGAGGCAAGTGCGGGAGAGGAGTTCCAAGGCATCAGGCAAAGGTTTCCTTATCGGTGCAACAAGACCAAGACCAGCAGGACGGCAGGACGGAGGTCACCATGGAGCCCAAGACGGCGTCACCACCAGAGCCTTTGGCAGGCGAAGACCACTTTTGTCAGGATAGCTTGTACTAGTTGTCCCCCTTCAAATTGGCCATTGTAGGATCCCTTCCCGCTCAATATTTGGGAAGAGGACCAAGGCCACTATAAATAGGACTAGCCACCACCAAAGAGAAGGGAGGACAGAAGACGGATCATTCAGATCATCCTCAACCACACAAGTTCACTAAGCACAAGAACACCTCTCCTCAGGAGGCTGTTCTTCCCTTGTAATTGTTCATCCTCTGCCCAAGAGGCAATCCACCACACCACACTGGAGTAGGGTATTACACCACAACAGTGGCCCGAACCAGTATAAATCTTGTGTCTCTTGTTCCTTGGGTCCAACGAGCTAGGCCGTGAGATCGTGCGCGCCAGCTAGAGAGAGGGGAGAGATATTCGTACACACCCCAGTGTTCGAACCTCAAGGGTTTTGCCGGAACCCGAAATCCAACAGCAGCGTCTTCATTATCTGGGTCTTCGGCCGCTTCAGCTTGGTAAGCACGCTCGAGGGAGCACACCACGTCCTTCTCCTCACAGGCGACCATGATGACGCTACAGCTCATCTTGAGGACGTTGTAGCCATGATGGGTCACTGCCATAAACTTGGCCAGGGCTGGGTACTCGAGGATGGCATTGTACGGCAGGCGGATGTGGGCGACGTCGAAGCTGATGAGCTCGGCGCGGTAGTTGTTGCGCTTGCCAAAGGTGACAGGGAGGAGAACCTGCCCGATCGGGGTGGTGGAGACGTCGGTTACTCCTAAGAAGGGCTTGGTAGGCTGTAGCTGATCGTATGGCACTTGGAGGTGGTTGAACGTCTCGACAGATAGGACATTGAGCCCCGTGCCGCCGTCGATGAGGGTCTTGGTGACTTGGACATAGCTGATGATGGATGAGAAGAGCATCAGGAGGGCACCGGCTGTTGCCATGCACTTGAGTTGGTCAGAGGAGCTGAAGGTAATGGCACACTTGGACCACCTGAGCGGACACGTGGCCTCGAGCCTAGGGAGGGTTGCGTTAACCTCGCGAGCTAACTGCATGAAGACACGTTGAGAGGCTGGGGCCTGAGCGCCACCCAAGATGCAAGCGATGGCGCGAGGCTCCTGGAAGCCCCCAGCCCCCTCGTCCTGATGATGGTTGTCATTCCTTCTTGGTGGTGGTGGGAGCGAAGGGAGGCCAGCGTTTCCCTGAGGGCGGTCCTCACGAGGCAGATCTCTCCATGCGCCCTCGTGAGGCTGGTCCTGTCAGCGGTCCTCACGAGGCCGGTCGCGCCACTCCTGACGGGGGCTGCGGTCGTCCCAGCGTCCTCCACTGCAGCGTTCTCCATGGCCGTAGCCTCGGTCGTTGCGCTAGGGGCGTCGACCGAAGCACCCATCGCAGATGGCCCTGAGCTCATGGTAGTCGTTAGTGTTGTGGCTGTGCAAGTTGTGGAATGTGCAGAACGGGCGGTTGGCCTTGGATGACTCAGGGTGGTCACAGCCGCGCTTCATTTCTGGCTCCGCCGCGAGTACGGCAGCCCCCTTGCGCTTCACGTCCTTGGTCTTGGCCTTCTTGTCTTTTGGGTCGGCAGCCGGAAGCTCAAGGAGGGAGTGGCACCCTTCCTCCGCTCTTACGCACTTGGTCGCCATGTTGAACATGTCCAGAGCCATGCACAGGTACTCGTGGAGGGCGAGCTCCTCCTTCACCTTCACATCACAGACACCATCGGAGAATGCTGAGATGATGGCCTTGTCCGTGACCTTGGGGATCTTGAGGCGAATGTTGTTGAATCGCTGGATGTACTTCTGCAAGGTTTCCCCTGGCTACTGCTTAATGCGTCGTAGGTCACCAGCGGCAGGCGGGCGGTCGTGAGTGCCTTGGAAGTTGGCGACGAAACGCTTGTGCATCTTGCCCCAGGAGGAGATCGATCCTGCAGGCAGGTTCAGGAGCCACGAGTGCGCGCCGTCCTTGAGAGCCATGGGGAATTAGTTCGCCATAATCTTCTCATCGCCTTTGGCCGCCACGATGCTCAACTCGCAGAGCTGCAAGAACTCAGCAGGGTCGGGGTGCCATCATAGCACGGATGCAGGTCAGGCTTGAACTTGCCAGGCCAGACAATGCTGCGCAGCTCGGGGGTGAAGGCATGGCCGCCCACCTTGGTCACTGGAGCCCGACAAGGAGGAGGAGCCCGGTCTTGGTACCTGTGCGCCACCGCCGCAGGCGGCGTGCGATCCTGACGTGGTGGTGCTGGGAGCGCGGGAGCGTTTTCTTGCGGCTCAGGGACTTCTTGGCAGCTTCCTTCTTGGTGCGAGGGCGCCGTCTTGATGTGCAGGTGGCGGAGACGCTCCGTGGGCTACATCACCCATAGCAGGAGGTGGGCGAGGCAGCGAGACAGACGGTGCGGGAGACCCCGCGGTGCTGACGTGCTCAGTGATGCGGTCCAGCTAGTCTTCGTAGAGGTCGTCGACCGGGCGGTAACATAGGAGCTCATGTGCCATGAGCAGCGCGGCCTGCGCGTCCGTGGGTGCACGATGAGCATGGGATGACGAGCCGGTCGGAGTCAGCGACGGGGTGGCGGTGCTTCCGTCCCGCCGCACAGAGGGGTGCAACGACGAAGCTTGCTGCTCGTTTCCCATCGGGCCGGTAGCGGCGTTGGCAGCGGGTGATGGAGAACGGCGGGGAGGTCCGACAATGGGCGCCGTCTGAGTGACGCGAGCGGCAAGAGCGGCCAGGCACTCAGCACGGGCTCGGCGAGTGTGAGCCATGGATGCGGTGGAGCAGCGATATATCGATCAATGGAGAAAGGGTTCAGTGCACCCCTACCTGGCACGCCAAATGTCGGATTGCAGGTTCCGGCTAACCCTTGAGGTTCGAACTCTGGGGTGCGCACGAATAACACTCTCTCCCTAGTTCACTTCGCTCAACGATCCCACAGCCTAGCTCGACAAACCCAAGGAACAAGAGACACAAGGGTTTATACTGGTTCGTGCCACCTTGCGGTGTAATACCCTACTCCAGTGTGGTGTTGTGGGATTGCCTCGTAGGCTAAGGAGGAACTAGTGCAATGGACGAACAGCCTCAGGAGGAGAGGTGTTCTTGTGCTCGGTGAGCTGTTGATGTGAGGATGGAATGGATCCGATCCGAGATGAGATGAGTCCATCCCTACCTATGGTGGTGGCTGGTCCTATTTATAGTGGCCTTGGTCCTCTTCCCAAATGTTAGGCGGGAAGGGATCCCACAACGGCCAAGTTTGAAGGGGGACAATGAGTACAAGCTATCCTTACAAAAGGTGGTCTTCGCCTACCAAAGGCTCTGGTGGTGACGCTGTTGTGGGATCCATGGTGACCTCCATCATGCCATCCTGCTGGTCTTGGTCTTGTTGCATCGATATGGAAAGCTTTGCCTGATGCCTCGGGACTCCTCGCCTACGCCTGCCCCTTTAGCACGAAAGAGGAAACTGGTATACCGCGCCCGCTGGCACCCACCTGGCCGTGGTCGTCATGGCTCACGTCACGTGAACCTCGTGAGGTGCCTCTTGCTTAGAGATCTCCGCTCCTCGGGATCCAACCTAGTGAGACTGCCCCCAGGGAGGTCTTGGCATCGTTCGCCTCGTGAGGCTTGGCCCCTCGCGAGGGTCTTGAGTGGTTGTTTCTGTAGATGGGTCATACCAGGCCATTGGTGGATCCATGCACAAGCTCGAAGGCAGGCAAGTCTGGGCACCCCTGGTTCCAGAATGCCGACTAGTTGTAAGTAAATAAAAGTGTGATGATCTTCGTTATTAGAGCATTGTCCCATGTGAGGAAAGGATGATGGAGACTCTGATTCCCCCACAAGTTGGGATGAGACTCGGGACAAATAAAAAAAGAGGCCAAAAATGAGAGAAAAGACAGAAGGGGCAATGCTACTATGCTTTTACCACACTTGTGCTTCAAAGTAGCACCATGATCTTCATGATAGAGAGTCTCCTATATTGTCACTTTCATATACTAGTGAGAATTTTTGATTATAGAACTTGGCTTGTATATTCCAATGATGGACTTCCTCAAATTGCCCTAGGTATTCGTGAGCAAGCAAGTTGGACGCACACCCACTTAGTTTCTCTTTGAGCTTTCATAAACTTATAGCTCTAGTGCATCCATTGCGTGGCAATCCCTGCTCACTCACATTGATATCTATTGATGGGCATCTCCATGGCCCGTTAATATGCCTACTTGATGTGAGACTATCTCCTTCTTTTTGTCTTCTCCACAACCACCATTGTAACACCCCGGATGTAACTTGCAATATTTGTAACTCCAACTCTTGCCTTTTTCGGTTTTAAGTTATGAGATTCCCTTTGTGTTGGGTTTTTGTCTTTGTTTTGCATTTTGTTCATGTCATGCATTTCATATCATGTCATCATGTGCATCGCTTTTGCATTCGTGTTCGTCTCGTGCGTCCGAGCAATTTCCCCGTTGTCCGTTTTGCAATCCGACACTCCCACGTGCACCGGCGCACCACTCTTGCCTCTTTTCGTGAGCAGGTGTTAAACATTCTCGGAATGGACCGAGATTTGCCAAGTGGCCTTGGTACACCACCGGTAGACCGCCTGCCAAATTTTGTTCCATTTGGAGTCCGTTTGACGCTCCAAAGGTTAACCAGTGAACCACAAAGGCCCCGTGTGTGTTGCAGCCCAACACCCCTCCAAAACAGCCCAATAACCCTTCCAAACCACTCCCATGTCCTCCGTCGTTGGATCACGATCGTGTGGGCGAAAACTACACCTCATTTGGACACGCCAAACTCCCTCTACCTATAAATATGTGCACCCCATCAAAAATTCGGGTCCCGAAACCCTAGAAAAAACCTCCGCGCCATCGGACATGTCCACCGCCGGCCGGACACGTCCGCCGCCCCCTCAGCCAGTCCGGGCACGACACATCACGCCGCCGCCGCCCGCTCGCGGCCCGTCGGGGCCCGAGGTCAGCCCCCTCGGCCCGAGGCGCCGCAGCCTCCTCTCCCCGCGCGCCCGCTCCTCCGCCCCGCGCCGGCCTCGCTGACCACCGCCGCCACCGTCGCGGGGCCGTGCCTCCCGGGGCTGCGTCTCCTCCGCCGTCCTCCGCCTGCCGGAAACCGCTGCCGCCCTCCTCCGACCCGGGGCCAGCCACCCTCTCCTCAAGCTACGACCGCCGCCTCTGCAAACTCTGGCAATCCTGGCCTCGCCTCGACATCCTTGCCCCGAAACCCTAGATCTGGCCCGGATGGTATAATTTTCGTCTAAGTCTTTTTCCCTGCAACTTTTTCATGCTCTGTTCAATGCCTCATATCTCCATGACCGTAGCTCCGTTTCATGCATACGGTATATAAAAATGTTCATTGTGAGATGATCTTCATTTAATTTCATTGTGGCATCCTTGTTTGAGTTCATCTTGATGTCCTAATCATTGATGCAAGAGTGCTATAAAATGTTTACTGCTGCTACTTATCAGTTTATGGAGTTTTGTCATTTTTGCCACATTTGATGCGTGCTTGATATTAGCATGAGCTCTACATGTGTTTTGAACTGCAACATGCCATCTTTATAGGGGTGCTTGTCTTGCATTTTTGTGATCAATGTGGTGACTAGAACAAGCATGCAAACTAGGCTTCGTGATATTGCTGGTTTCAGGGACTTAGGTTTTTCCCAATTCTTTTGCCTGCTGTTATTTTGATTCCATGTAAACTTGATGCTACAGAGATATCCATGCTTGTTTTGAGATACTTCAGTAAGGATGTTTTGAACATGTGGTTATGCTCTCTCCATCCATTCCCATGTTTGCAATTATGGAGTTGCCTAGCATGTCTTGTTCTTATTCTTCTTTTTCTACAAAATGTTCCTAGCAGAATGTTAACATGTTAATCAATATTGCCATGGTTGTTGCTAGTGATCCATGGATGACATGCACTTGCTATTGCCATGGTTAGCTTCATGAACATGTCATCTTGCTGTTTGTTGGAGTAATGGGCCACAGGTAGGCCAACCCGAGGCCCACGACCTTTCAAGACATCGGGGCAGGCTGCGTCCCTCAAGACCACAGGGCGAAGAGCCGCCTCCTAGGGAGTCTACAGCAAGGCGGCCAACTGCCCGCTGACGGCCGAGTCCCAGGGATGACTTCCAGAGAAGCCGGCTTTGGGGAGTCGGCCGGCGACTCCAACAAACCGTGACCTCATCGAGGGGGACGGGGCAGGGGCGTGGCTACAATGAAGCCCACTCCCCGCCCCTTACCAAGGGCAGGCATGGCTACAACACACCGTACTTGGGAAGATCTCCCTGCGGCGTGGCACTGTTGCCCAGCCGGCCCTGACATCAACACCACTGTACCTGGTCCTGCGCCCACGATGGCTTGTCTGTACGGCCTGGAGGCAGCAGGGCCCACCAGCCAGCTAGACCTCGGGAGACGGCGGGGGCACCGCCAGTCGGACCCAACGGGAGTCGGCCCGGGGGAGTCGGCCGAGCCCTCCCCCGGGCCCACACGCCATTAATCAAGAAGAGATGGGGAGTGGCCACAGTGATCGCCCGCCAGGCGGCGGGGCTGTTGCCACGACCCCATGACCAAGCTCGCATCATCAGGAGCACGGCTACAGTAATCAGCAGCCGGTAAGACCCGCCCGCGGCGGACGCGGCCTGTCGGCTCCGTACCAGACCAGTCGGCGGGGCCCACCAGTCGGCGGGCCCCAGCAGTCGACGGAGAAGTCGGAGGTCGGAGGCACTGACGGCTGGGCCCGCGCCTAGTCACATTACCATTGTACCCCTGGGGGGTAGGCCTATATAAACGCCCCAGGGCACCCATGCAAAGGGTTCGATCCCAGTAGTTCAATACCTCACCAGATAGAGGGAGAGAGCTAGCCTTGCCCTCTCCTACCACCATACGCAGCTCAAGGAGCAACCGTGTAAACACTTGACCATAGTGATCATGCGGAGACCTCGCAAAGAAGCAGTAGGGGTATTCTCTCCCCAGAGAGCCCCGAAGCTGGGTAAGATTCGCCGGCGTGCATGTCTTCGCCTCATCCCGTTTCCAGGCACCGGCGACGTTCTAATCGCCCCCACCATGATAAGCCATCCGTTGGCATATGTCACACCAAACCCCCGACATTTAGTGCCCACCGTGGGGCATGGTGCACCGCCGTCCGGAGATCTATTCTGGACGGGAACCGTTTTCCTCCCTGGCGAGCGCAGCCAGCCAGGCATGCCAAACGAAGTTTGCATCGACGCGCTGCACGGCGTGGAGATCGCTTGCGCAGCCAGCTCCTTGGCCGAACTTGTCGGCGAGGTCCGCCTCTCCGACGAACCTGCGTCCGAGGCAGGCGTAGGCAGCCCCGAAAACCTCCTCACGGGCCTCCTCGATCAACTCCACGTTTCTGGCGAGCCTGCCGTAGACTTGGAGTCCTGTTGATCATGAGACGGTTGTCAAAAGCTTACCAGCGGGAGATGGATCGCGCTGTTGGCGGCTCGCCGGCTGTGGCAGGGCCCAGCCGCCTTGGCGCGGTTCAGCAGCTTGGCGTAGCCATCGCCAGCCTGTTTGGGGCTAGCCGCCCCATGTATGCCACGCCAGCAGAGAACATCCGAGCCGCCCAGGCAGCGGCGGATGAGCTGGACAATTTCGAGGGTGAAGAGCGCCGTCTCATGATGGAGCGAGTCCAGCGGCTCCTCGACGCGGCCGCCACGCAGAACGAGGCCGGCTGCCGCACGGAGGCACCGCAGCGGCCAAACGACGACCCACACCGAGATCAAGGCGCGACGTCTCGGACGCCGACTGGCGGTACCCGAGGAAGGAAGGACAAGAAGCCGACTGTCAGCCACAGTCGGACTCGGATTACCATAGAGCGCGACCGAGACGGCTGCCCGAGAGCAGTGGAACGATGGGACGACTGTCCGCCTCCCCCTCCGACTCTTGGTGACCGCCTTGGCCGCCGAGAGGGAGTTGGGGAGAATGACGCCCGCCACCGGATCGACCGACTTCACCGGACCATGGCGCTAGAAGAAGAAGACGAGCTAGGTCCTCCTTGTTTCGGGCCCCGCATTCGGGACGAGCCCTTTCCCAGAGGGTTCATGCTCCCAAGATACACGCCCAAGTATACCGGCTCCGTGAAGCCAGAAGACTGGCTAGTCGACTACTCCACGGCTGTCAGCATAGCAAACGGCAACAAGCGTGTCGCCATAAAGTACGTTCCGCTCATGCTCCAGGGCACGACCCAGACATGGCTGAACAGCCTAAAGCCCCGCAGCATCAACAGCTGGGTCGACTTCACCGAAGCATTCGTTCGCAACTTCACCAGCACATACAAGCGTCCTCCCAAGCCTCACCAGCTCTCCCTACGCGTGCAAGGTCCTAATTAGTCGACTCGCGACTACCTCACGCGTTGGGCTGAGCTCCGGAACTCCTGCGAGGGCGTGCACGAGGTGCAGGCCATCGAGTACTTCACAGCCGGGTGCCGAGAAGGCACCCTCCTCAAGCACAAGCTCCTCTGCGACGAGCCAGAAACCCTCGACGAGCTGCTGATCATAGCGGACAAGTACGCTATGGCCGGCTCCTCCATGATGATGTTAATTCAAATCAGCACGACTGGCAAGGTAGCTCCTCAGGCTCCAAGAACTCCGGCAGCAGACGCCGGCCGGCGACAATAGCAGGGCGACCACAAACTCAAGGCCCCGCAGCCGGCTTCCAGCAGCCGGCAGGTCGCGACCGTCGAAGCCCAGCAGCCAGAAGAGCAGCCTCCGCCCAAGCGACAGAAAAGTGGCAAGCCGAACTGGTTGCCGGCCTTCTCCTATGAGCAGACCTTGGATGGACCTTGCAAGTTCCACAGCGGCGCGAAGCCATCAAATCACACCACCCGGAAGTGCCACTGGCTCACCAGGATCACCAAGGGAGACGGCCTCCTGCCACCCCCGCCTGCTGGGCAGCCACCTCCGCCTCCGCCCCAGCAGCCGGCAGTCAGGCCAGTCGACACAGTACAAGACGAGTACCCTAAAGAGCACGGAGCCTATGTGGTGTTCACCAGTGTGGCTGACGATCGACGCAGCAGGCGGCTGCAGCGACAAGAGGTGAACGCGGTAGCCTCAGAGACGCCAGAGTTCATGCACTGGTCAGAGAGGCCCATCAGCTGGAGCAGGGCTGACCACCCAGAAGTGATGCTGAGTCCGGGCTCCTACGCCGTGGTCCTGGACGCCACCTTTGCCACGGACAAATGGGCCGTGCGTTTCTCGCGAGTTCTGATAGATGGGGGCAGCAGCATCAACATCCTGTACAAGGACACCATGGAGAAGTTAGGAATCAAGCAGAGACAGTTTTAGAACAGTCGGACTGTGTTCCACGGCATTGTTCCTGGGCTTTCCTGTTCACCAATCGGCAAGATCCTGATTGACGTCCTCTTTGGGGACAAAGATCACTTCCGAAGAGAGTCTGTTTGGTTTGAGGTGGTGGACCTTGAGAGCCCATACCATGCGCTACTTGGTCGGCCCGCCTTGGCTAAGTTCATGGCGGTGGACCTAGCGTCCGTCACCCACCCACAGTGAAACGGCCTAGTGGAGTGAGCAAATGGCCTCATCCTGTCCGGCATCAAGCCTCGGTTGATCGAGCCTCTGGAGCGCTCGGCTGGCTGCTGGCTCAACGAGCCGCCAGCCGTCCTCTGTAGTCTGCACACGACTCCAAACAAGTCAACTGGCTTCACGCCCTGGTTCCTCGTCTACGGTGCCGAAGCCGTCATCCCAACAGACATAGAGTTCGACTACCCACGAGTCACCATGTACACCGAGGAGGAAGCAGAAGAAGCACGACAAGACGGCGTCGATCTGCTGGAAGAGGGCCGGCTGTTGGCACTCAGCCGGTCTAGCATCTAATACCAGAGCCTGCGCCGAAACCACAACAGGAAGGTCAGGCCAAGATCTTTCCAAGAAGGAGACCTTGTACTCCGGCTGACCCGGCGAACAGCCGGCCAGCACAAGCTGTCGCCGCCTTGGGAAGGCCCTTTCATCATCAACAAAGTACTAGGCAACGACTCCTACTACCTAATCGACGCTCAGAAGCCCCGAGCACGCAAGAGGGACGACTCCGGCAAGGAGACAGAGCGGCCATGGAATGCAAATGTTCTCCGAAGATTTTACAGTTGATGCAGTATGTACCATCCTACCCTTTGTATTAAAGTACCAAGACTTCGGGCCCCCCGAGACGAGCTCGAGGACTGCCCTCTTTTGTCTATACGATAAAAATTATGCCTACAAGTATGTTACTCTTTGTCATGCCGTTTGGCACCGGGCTCGACAAGTCGGCCCAGGGACTTGCCGCCTTGCACTATGAAATGCTTCCTGCAGCCGGACAAGTAGTGTGTAACATCTAAGCCATCTTCTGTCAGAAGCCGCAGCTCGCAGAGCGACTGTACGGTGGGCAGAGGTAAGGTAGAATGGGTGATTGCACGAAAAATGGCTAGGGACTCAAAGCGTAAAACATAGCTCAAGACGGCTTCCAAGCCCTTCTCACAAACTGACTCTCGGACAGTCGGATTGTCGTTTTCTATCCAACTTGCTCAAACAATCTTAAAATCGGCTAAGTACTTGCTTTCCCAAAGTAGCCTAGCACTTGATCCAGCAAAAGTCTGTAGAGCGGCTGTCCGATTGGCAAGGCAGGCAACTAGGAGAAAGCGGCAAAGGAAAACAGCCAAAAGAACAATGAGCAAGAAAGATAGACATATATATATAACATAGGCCCTTGGCCGAATTGTCAAGCAGAGGTTCAGAATACACCCCGCGGGTGGAATTGTGTGAATTAACAAGTTCTTCAAAATACTACTGAAGTAGATAAAACAAAAGACACATCGGCAGCTTAGGAGGTGGCAGACGGAGTCGGGGGGTCGGAGGAGGCGGCAGCTTCAGTCGTCGCGGTGGTCGACCGGCTAGTCTCGACTTGATCGCCTCCGGCAGCAGTCGGATCGGTCGCACGCGGCTCGTTGCTGGAGGCGTTGTCGGGTTGAGGCTGGCCGTCTGCTCCGTCTTCTGGTGCCTCCACCTCGCCCTCATCCTCTGCCTCATCCTCCTCCTCGACGCTGGAGCAGATCACCTCCGCCGAGTCTTCGCCGTAGTCTGGGTTCATCCCAAACCACTCCCGCGGGACCTCCTCACCGTCTTCAGACCGCTCGGGGACGAAGATGCTCGTGTCGGTGTACTCGGCGATTGCTACAGCTCGCTTGACGAGGGCGTCTTCCGCAGCCGCCAGCTCCGGCTGGGCCTCCGACCGAAGCGTGGCCAACTGGTCTAGATCCAGCCCAGGGTACCATGCCTTGATGAACTCCAAGGCACGGCGCGCTCCAGCCCGGGCCGAAGAGCCCTTCTAGGCCTCGAGGCGACCAGCCGCGACCTCCAACCAGTTGGCCGTCAGGCTGGGGGTGCACGGAGCCTGCATATCCGGCCAAAGGGCGGAGATCACCTGGGCGCCAACGCGCTAAAGCCGGCGCAGCATCCTGTGAGCCGGCCGGAGGCGAGCCTCAATACTCAAGATGTGCTCATCAAGTGTTCGGGGGCATCGGCGGCGATCTCTGCGCCCTCTGCCCTCCGACTTGCACGATCGGCCTCGATGGCTTGGATAGCAGCCTGAGACTGCCCAGGGAAGAAGTCTACAAAAGACACGAAGAAACAAAAAAGCGAGTCAAAAACCAGGAGTCGGCACGACCTAGGTCGGCGGCTCAAAGAAAGAAAACAAAGAGAGTCACCATCAACGATGTCTTCGATCTCGTGGAAGCCGGAGGACAGCATCGCCTCCTTGTAGACCAGGAAGAGCACTCGCTCGCGAACTCGGCCAGGAGGGCGGCCTCCATCTCCTCCGCCCCCCTCTGCGACTTCGCGAGCAACCCCTTTTGCTCTGCCAACTGAGTTGTCAGCAGATCGCGCTCCGTGGCGAGCTTGCTGCACTCCTCCCCTTTGGCAAGCAAGGCGGAGTTGGCTTCGCTCAGCTGCTGTTGAAGAGCAGCGTTGGCCCCTGAAGGAAAGAAAGAAAGACAGTAGTCATCAATAAAGTAGGTCGCCGGGGAGATCCGGCCCGACTGCTTAGCAGTCGGCCCGAATCTCGGGGACTACAGCCCCGGGTGCGCTAGCGCTCCCCCGCAGAGAAGAGAAAAAGGAGAAGGACTTACTCCGGCTCTCCGCCAAGTCGGCGGTCCGCTTGCCCTACCACCATACACAACTCAGGGAGCAACCGTGTAAACACTTGACCATAGTGATCATGCGGAGACCCCGTAGAGCAGCAGTGGGGGTATTATCTCCCCGGAGAGCCCCGAAGCTGGGTAAGATTCAACGGCGTGCATGTCTTCGCCTCATCCCCTTTCCAGGCACCGGCAACGTTCTACTTGCCCCCACCATGATAAGCCATCTGTTGGCATATGTCCCCGACATTTGGCGCCCACCGTGGGGCATGGTGCACCGCCGTCTGGAGATCTGTTCTGGATGGGAACCCTTTTCCTCCCTGTCGAGCGCAGCCAGCCAGGCACGCCAGACGAAGTTTGCATCGACACGCTGCGCGGCATGGAGATCGCCTGCGTAGCCATCTCCTTGGTAGAACTTGTCGGCGAGGTCCGCCTCTCCGACGAACCTGTGTCCGACGCAGGCGTAGGCGGCCCCAAAAACCTCCTCGCGGGCCTCCTCGATCAACTCCACATTTCCGGCGAGCCTGCCGTAGACTTGGAGTCCGTAGGCTCCACCGACCCGATGCTGGTCGACTCCGACACCGCGTCGTTCGACGCTTTCCCCTCCAACGTGGTGGTCTACGACGAACCTCTCCCCTACGTAGAGAGCGATGGGAGCACCGTCACTGAGGTGCTGGTCATCAGTCATGACAAGTTCCCTGGTGGAAGGGCGCCCGACTCACTCGGCGCGGCACTGCAAGACCTAGCTGCACCCATTCCAGAAGATGCTGACGCAGAGACGTTAGAAGCGCGCCGCCTTCAGCTTGTTGAAGGCGCAAAGAAGCTAGCCAGCATGAGACGCTTGTCAGAAGCTTACCAGCGGGAGATGGATCGCGCTTTTGGTGGCTCGCCGGCTCTGGCAGGGCCCAGCCACCTTGGCGCGGTTCAGCAGCGCGGTGTAGCCATCGCCAGCTTGTTTGGGGCTAGCCCCCGTGTATGCCACGCTAGAGGAGAACATCCGAGCCGCCCAGGCAGCGGCGGATGAGCTGGACAATTTCGAGGGCAAAGAGCACCACCTCATGATGGAGCGAGTCCAGCGGCTCCTCGACGCGGCCGCCGCGCAGAACGAGGCCGGCTGCCACACGGAGGCACTGCAGCGGCCAAACGACGACCCGCACCAAGATCAAGGCACGACGTCTCGGACGTCGACTGGCGGTACCCGAAGAAGGAAGGACAAGGAGCCGGCTGTCAGCAACAGTCGGACTCGGATTACCATAGAGCGCGACCGAGACGGCCGCCCGAGAGCAGTGGAACGACGGGACGACTGTCCGCCTCCCCCTCCCCGCAAGGAGAGGCGAGTCTCCCCGCCGCCTGTTGACCATCCGACTCTCGGTGACCGCCTTGGCCGGCAAGAGGGAGTTGGGGAGAATGACGCCCGCCACCGGATCGACCGACTTCACCGGTCCCTGGCACTGGAAGAAGAAGACGAGCTGGGTCTGCCTTGTTTCGAGCCCCGCATTTGGGACGAGCCCTTTCCCAGAGGGTTCACGCTCCCAAGAGACACGCCCAAGTATACCGGCTCCGTGAAGACAGAAGACTGGCTAGTCGACTACTCCACGGCTGTCAGCATAGCAAACGGCAGCAAGTGTGTCACCGTAAAGTACGTTCCGCTCATGCTCCAAGGCACGACCCGGACATGGCTGAATAGCCTAAAGCCCCGCAGCATCAACAGCTAGTTCGACTTCACCGAAGCATTCGTTCGCAACTTCACCAGCACGTACAAGCGTCCTCCCAAGCCTCGCCAGCTCTCCCTATGCGTGCAAGGTCCTGATGAGTCGACTCGCGACTACCTCACGCGTTGGGTTGAGCTCCGGAACTCCTGCGAGGGCGTGCACGAGGTGCAGGCCATCGAGTACTTCACAGCCGGGTGCCGAGAAGGCACCCTCCTCAAGCACAAGCTCCTCTGCGACGAGCCAGAAACCCTCGACGAGCTGCTGATCATAGCGGACAAGTACACTACGGCCGACTCCTCCATGAAGACGGAAATTCAAATCAGCACGACAGGCAAGGTAGCTCCTCAGGCTCCAAGAACTCCGGCAGCAGACACCGGCCGGCGACAACAGCAGGGCGACCACAAGCGCAGGGCCCCGCAGCCGGCAGGTCGCGACCGTCAAAGTCCAGCAGCCAGAAGAGCAGCCTCCGCCCAAGCGACAGAAAGGCGGCAAGCCGACCTGGTTGCCGGCCTTCTCCTATGAGCAGACCTTCGATGGACCTTGCAAGTTCCAGAGCGGTGCGAAGCCATCAAATCACACCACCCGGAAGTGCCACTGGCTCACCAGGATCGCCAAGGGAGACGGCCTCCTGCCACCCCCGCCTGCTGGGCAGCCGCCTCCGCCCCAGCAGCCGGCAGTCAGGCCAGTCGGTGCAGTACAAGACGAGTACCCTGAAGAGCACGGAGCCTATGTGGTGTTCACTAGTGTGGCTAACGATCGACGCAGCAGGTGGCTGCAGCGACAAGAGGTGAACGCGGTAGCCTCAGAGACGCCAGAGTTCATGCACTGGTCAGAGAGGCCCATCAGCTGGAGCAGGGCTGACCACCCAGAAGTGATGCCGAGTCCGGGCTCCTACGCCTTGGTCCTGGACGCCACCTTTGCCACGGACAAACGGGCCGCGCGTTTCTCGCGAGTTCTGATAGATGAGGGCAGCAGCATCAACATCCTGTACAAGGACACCATGGAGAAGTTAGGAATCAAGTAGAGACAGCTTCAGAACAGCCGGACTGTGTTCCACCGCATTGTTCCTGGGCTTTCCTGTTCACCAATCGGCAAGATCCTGATTGACGTCCTCTTTGGGGACAAAGATCACTTCCGAAGAGAGTCTGTTTGGTTTGAGGTGGTGGACCTTGAGAGCCCATACCATGCGCTACTTGGCCGGCCCGCCTTGGCCAAGTTCATGGCGGTGGACCTAGCGTTCGTCGCCCACCCGCAGTCAAACGGCCAAGTGGAGCGAGCAAACGGCCTCATCCTGTCCGGCATCAAGCCTCGGTTGATCGAGCCTCTGGAGCGCTCGGCTGGCTGCTGGCTCGACGAGCTACCAGCCGTCCTCTGGAGTCTGTGCACGACTCCAAACAAGTCAACCGGCTTCACGCCCTTCTTCCTCGTCTACGGTGCCGAAGCCGTCATCCCAACGGACATAGAGTTCGACTCCCCACGAGTCACCATGTACACCGAGGAGGAAGCAGAAGAAGCACGACAAGACGGCGTCAATCTGCTGGAAGAGGGCTGGTTGTTGGCACTCAGCCGGTCCAGCATCTACTAGCAGAGCCTGCACAGATACCACAGCAGGAAGGTCAGGCCAAGATCTTTCCAAGAAGGCGACCTTGTACTCCGGCTGACCCAGCGAATAGCCGGCCAGCACAAGTTGTCGCCGCCTTGGGAAGGCCCTTTCATCATCAGCAAAGTACTAGGCAACGACTCCTACTACCTGATCGACGCTCAGAAGCCCCGAGCACGCAAGAGGGACGACTCCGGCAAGGAGACAGAGCGGCCATGGAATGCAAATCTTCTCCGAAGATTTTACAGTTGATGCAGTATGTACCACGCTGCCCTTTGTATTAAAGTACCAAGACTTCGGGCCCCCCGAGACGAGCTCGGGGACTTCCCTCTTTTGTCTATAGATAAAAATTATGCCTACAAGTATGTTCCTCTTTGTCATGCCGCTTGGCACCGGGGTCGACAAGTCCGCTCGGGGACTTGCCGCCTTGCACTATGAAATGCTTCCTGCAGCCGGACAAGTAGTCTGTAACATCTAAGCCATCTTCTGTCGGAAGCCGCAGCTCGCAGAGCGACTGTACGGTGGGCAGAGGTAAGGTAGAATGGGTGATCGCACGAAAAATGGCTAGGGACTCAAAGCGTAAAACATAGCTCAAGACGACTTCCAAGCCCTTCTCGCAAACTGACTCTCGGACAGTTGGATTGTCGTTTTCTTTCCAACTTGCTCAAACAATCTTAAAATCGGCTAAGTACTTGCTTTCCCAAAGTAGCCTAGCACTTGATCCAGCAACAGTCTGCAGAGCGGCTGTCCGATTGGCAAGGCAGGCAACTAGGAGAAAGCGGCAAAGGAAAACAACCAAAAGAACAATGAGCAAGAAAAGATATATATATATATATATATATATATATATAACACAGGCCCTTGGCCGAATTGTCAAGCAGAGGTTCAGAATAGACCCCGCGGGTGGAATTGTGCGAATTAACAAGTTCTTCAAAAGACTACTGAAGCAGATAAAACAAAAGACACAGCGGCAGCTTAGGAGGCGGCAGATGGAGTCGGGGGGTCGGATGAGGCGCCAGCGTCAGTCGTCGGGGCGGTCGGCCGGCTAGTCAAATTAGTCGCACGCGGCTCGTTGCTGGAGGCACGGTCGGGCTGAGGCGGGCCGTCTGCTCTGTCTTCTGGTGCCTCCGCCTCGTCCTCCTCCTCGGTGCTGGAGCCGATCACCTCCGCCGAGTCTTCGCCGTAGTCTGGGTTCATCCCAAACCACTCCAGCGGGACCTCCTCGCCGTCTTCAGACCGCTCGGGGACGAAGATGCTCGTGTCGGTGTACTCGGCGATCGCTGCAACACGCTTGACGAGGGCGTCTTCCGCAGCCGCCAGCTCCGGCTGGGCCTCCGACCGAAGCATGGCCAACTGGTCTAGATCCAGCCCCGGGTACCACGCCTTGACGAACTCCAAGGCCCGGCGCGCTCCAGCCCGGGCCGAAGTGCCCTTCTAGGCCTCGAGGCGGCCAGCCGCGACCTCCAACCAGTTGGCCGTCAGGCTGGGGGTGCGCGGAGCCTGCATATCCGTCCAAAGGGCGGAGATCACCTGGGCGCCGACGCGCTGAAGCCGGCACAGCATCCGGTGAGCCGGCCGGAGGCGAGCCTCGATACTCAAGATGTGCTCATCAAGAGTTCGAGGGGCATCGGCGGCGATCTCTGCGCCCTCCGCCCTCCGACTTGCATGACCGGCCTCGATGGCTTGGATAGCGGCCTGAGACTACCCAGGGAAGAAGTCTGCAAAAGACACGAAGAAACAAAAAAGCGAGTCAAAAACCAGGAGTCGGCACGACCTAGGTTGGCGGCTCAAAGAAATAAAACAAAGAGACTCACCATCAACGATGTCTTCGATCTCGTGGAAGCCGGAGGACAACATCGCCTCCTTGTCAGACCAGGAAGAGCGCTCGCTCGCGAACTCGGCCAGGAGGGCGGCCTTCGTCTCCTCCGCCTCCCTCTGCGACTTCGCGAGCAGCCCCTTCTGCTCTGCCAACTGAGTGGTCAGCAGATCGCGCTCCACGGAAAGCTTGCCGCACTCCTCCCCTTTGGCGAGCAGGGCGGAGTTGGCTTCGCTCAGCTGCTATTGAAGAGCAGCGTTGGCCCCTGAAGGAAAGAAAGAAAGACAACAGTCGTCAATAAAGTAGGTCGCCAGGGAGATCCGGCCCGACTGCTCAGCAGTCGGCCCGAATCTCAGGGACTACAGCCCGCGGGTGCGCTAGCGCGCCCCCGCAGAGAAGAGAAAAAGGAGACGGACTTAATCCGGCTCTCCACCAAGTCGGCGGTCCGCTTTCCCAACTCTTCAACATTACGGTTGAAGGCGGTGACGCGGAGGTTGTGGTAGTCCTGCAACAAGCATTTCAGACAAAGTTAGTACCCAGAAGTTCATCACATTTGAGTTCCGGACCGCCTGCTCAGCAGCCGACCCGAAACTCGGGGACTACACCCAGTGGGTGCGCTGGCGCGCCCCCACAGAGAGGAACAAGAAAAATAAAGGCCCAAAGAAAAGACATACACGGACGGCCGCCCGCGACGCCAAGAATGCCTTGGTGCAGCTCTGGAGGGCGTCGCCCTCAGCGCGGAGCTTTGCCTGGACGTCCAGGAGCGCCCGGTTCAGCGGCCCTGTGCCGCCTCCCCGCACCCACTAAATCACACTGTTGGTATGATTTTTTTTGTCATGAAAGTCTTTGTGATGAGTGGTTTGAGCTCGCAAAGATGCCTTCATAATTCTGTTTATGCCATGCTCTGATTTCTGCAAAGTCTGAAACTATTAATAAAACTTGCTATGTTTACATGGGTGCCATCATATCTTCTATGCCTTTTTGGCTCATGATCAGTAAGGGTCCTTTGATCTATGCATTTAGTAGAATCATTCCATGCCTTGGTTTGCTATGATATGTTCCTGTAGCATGTTGTTTGCTTGCTCTAAACATTGCTTCCTGATGTTGTTTTTGACATGTTAGTAATTTCTCTAAGTCTGTGATGCTGATATCTTTTGCACTTTTCCCATGCTTGGTTGAACCTGCTCTTGTGTGATTTAGCCGTAGCTCAATGTTCATGTTTTGTCCAGCATCTTGTGTATATCACTTCCATATACTTTGTTTCTATGTTGGAGTGCAGTAGCTTAGTTTCTTCTTGCATTCTAGATGGCATCGTGTTGTTAATCGCAGAATTGTGCCATCCTTGTTTTGCTTGCCATTTGCAAACGTGCATCCATTTCCGGAGATCTTTATATCTATTTCGACCGAAATCATCTCTTTCCAGTGGCACACTTGGTTTGCCAATTTGATGCCTTGATCATTCCTTTCCTTCCAGAGCACGCATATGCATTGCATATCACATCTTGCATGTCATGTCATGTTTTGCATCATGTTGCTTGTGCATTGCACCGTGATTGATTGTTGGTCCTTTGCTTGTGTTCTCGCTTTGGGTAGAGCCGGGAGATGAGTACATGACCGAGGAACCTATTGAGTATGCTAACGAGGATCAAGCTTTCGACAACTCTGAGAACTTTGCAGGCAAGATGACCATACCCTCGAAATCACTTCTATCTTTGCTTGCTAGTTGTTCACTCTATTGTTGTGCCGCGCTACCTACCACTTGCTATATCATGCCTCCCATTTTGCCATGTCAAGCCTCTATCCCACCTTTCCTAGCAAACCTTTGTTTGGCTATGTTACCGCTTTTGCTCAGCCCCTCTTATAGCGTTGCTAGTTGCAGGTGAAGATGATGTTTGTTCCTTGTTGAAACATGGATATTGTTGGGATATCATTATTATCTCTTATTTACTTTAATGCGTCTATATACTTGATTTTGGATTCCTTACGCGGTTGGGTGTTATGGGAATCCCTTGACAGTTCACCTTGAATAAAACTCTTCTAGCAAGGCCCAACCTTGGTTTTACCATTTGCCACCTAAGCCTTTTCCCTTGGGTTCCGCGGACTCAAGGATCATCTTTATTTTAAACCCCCTGGCTAGTGCTCCTCTAAGTGTTGGTCCAAACTGGGCGATGTCCGGCGCCCCCTGGGCAACCAGAGTCTATGCCAACCCGACGTCTGGCCCATCCGGTGTGCCCTGAGAACGAGATACGTGTGACTCCTATCGGGATTTGTCAGCACATCAGGAGGCTTTGCTGGTATTGTTTTACCATTGTTGAAATGTCTTGTAACCAGGATTCCGAGACTGATCGGGTCTTCCCAGGAGAAGGAATATCCTTCGTTGACCGTGAGAGCTTGTGATGTTCTAGGTTGGGACACCCCTGCAGGGTTTTGAACTTTCGAAAGCCATGCCCGCGGTTATGGGCAGATGGGAATTTGTTAATATCCGGTTGTAGAGAACTTGACACTTATCTTAATTAAAATGAATCAACCATGTGTGTAGCCGTGATGGTCTCTTTTCGGCGGAGTCCGGGAAGAGAACACGGTCTTGTGTTATGCTTGAACGTAAGTAGCTTCAGGATCACTTCTTGATCACTTATAGCGTCTCGACCATGCGTTGCTTCTCTTTTAGCTCTCATTTGCATATGTTAGCCACCATATAAGCTAGTGCTTGCAGTAGCTCCACCTCACTACCCTTTCCTACCCTTAAGCTTAAACAGTCTTGATCTCTCGGGTGTGAGATTGCTGAGTCCTCGTGACTCATGGATACTTCCAAACAGTTGTAGGTGCTGACGATACCAGTGCAGGTGATGCTACCGAACTCAAGTGGGAATTCGACGAAGACTTGGGTCGCTATTATGTTTCCTTTCTTGATGATCAGTAGTGGAGCCCAGTTGGGACGATCGCGGATCTAGCATTTGGGGTTATTGAGGGAATCCTGGATTAGGGGGTGTTCGGATAGCCGGACTATACCTTCAGCTGGACTCCTAGACTATGAAGATACAAGATTGAAGACTCCGTCTCGTGTCCGGAGGGGACTTTCCTTGGCGTGGAAGGCAAGTTTGGCGATACGGATATGAAGATCTCCTACCATTGTAACCGACTCTATGTAACCCTAACCCTGTCCAGTGTCTATATAAACCAGAGGGTTTTAGTCCGTAGGACAACATACACATCAACAACCATACCATAGTCTAGCTTCTAGGGTTTAGCCTCCTCGATCTCGTGGTAAGACTACTCTTGTACTACCCATATCATCAATATTAATCAAGCAGGACATAGGGTTTTACCTCCATCGAGAGGGCCCGAACCTGGGTAAAACTTCGTGTCCCTTGCCTCCTGTTACCATCCGGCCTAGACGCACAGTTCGGGACCCCCAACCCAAGATCCGCCGGTTTTGACACCGACATTGGTGCTTTCATTGAGAGTTCCTCTATGTCGTCACCGTCAGGCTCGATGGCTCCTACGATCATCGATAGCGATGCAGTCCAGGGTGAGATCTTCCTCCTCGAACAGATCTTCGTCTTCGGCGGCTTCACACTACGGGCCAATTCGCTTGGCCGTCTGGAGCAGATCGAAAGCTACGCCCCTGGCCGTCAGGTAAGATTTGGAAGTTTTAACTACACGGCTGACATCCGCGGGGACTTGATTTTCGACGGATTCGAGCCACTGCCAAGCGTGCCGCACTGTCACGACGAGCATGATCTAGCTCTGCCGCCGAACAGTGCCCTGGAGGCCGCACCCGCATCGGCTCCGACCCTTAATTCGGAGCCAATTGCGCCTATCAAGGATGGGCAGTTGGACGCCACCTCAGGGGCTACGACCCCAACAGCGATTGAGCCAAGCACCAGCCCCGTACTCTGCGAGACTCGTGACTCCAAGGAGCCGGACTCCTCTCCGGACTCTGAACCCTCCGCGCCCCGGCCGATCGAATCCGATTGGGCGCCGATCATGGAGTTCACTGCCGCGGACATCTTTCAGCACTCGCCTTTCGGCGATATCCTGAAGTCACTGAAGTCTCTCTCTTTATCGGGAGAGCCCTGGCCGGACTACGGTCAGCAAGGTTGGGGCACTGACGATCAAGAAATTCAAATCCCACCCACCACCCACTTTGTAGCCACTGCCGGCGACTTAACCGACATGCTCGACTTCTACTCCGAAGATATCGACGGTATGGACGCCGATGAAGGAGATGATGAAGAACCAGCGCCTACTAGGCCCTGGAAAGCCACCTCGTCATATGACATATACATGGTGGACACCCCAAAAGAGGGAGATGGCGATGGAATAGCGGAGGATGACCCCTCCAAGAAACAGCCTAAGCGCCGGCGTCAGCGGCGCCGCTCAAAATCCCGCCAAAAAAAACAAGGTGATTCTAGCAGGGGAGATAATAATACTCCGGAAAGTGCCGAAGAAAACCCCCTCCAGCAAGACTTAGCACAGGAGGATGGTGAAACCAGCCCTCATGAGAGAGCGGCAGACAGAGAGGTCAAGGACGATAATTATATGCCTCCCTTTGAAGACGAGGCAAGCCTCGACGACGACGAATTCGTCATGCCAGAGGATCCGGTCGAGCAAGAGTGTTTTCAACACAGGCTTATGGCCATGGCAAGAAGCCTCAAGAAAACACAGCAACAGCTTAGAGCTGATCAAGATTTGCTGGTCGATAGATGGACTGAAGTCCTTGCAGCCGAAGAGCATAAACTCGAACGCCCCTCCAAGAGCTACCCAAAGCGCATGTTGCTACCCCGATTAGAGGAGGAAGCACTTGATGCGGCCGACCGGCTACCTCGTGGTCGCGACAGAGAGGCCTCTCAGCCCTCCACTCAAGCCGCACCCCGTACCAAGGCACGGGAGTATGCGCCGGACTTATGAGACATGTTGGAGGACAAGGAAAGGCAAACAAGATCGATCTATGGATCGCGTGGGCGCCCCACAGCTCGGTAACCGTCACGCCGGCCACAAATTCGGCGGGGCCGAACACAATAGACAAAGCACATTAGAGCTACGTCATGATATAACCCAGTACAGAGGCGCCGCACACCCGCTTTGCTTTACAGAAGAAATAATGGATCATCAAATCCCCGAGGGTTTCAAACCCGTAAACATCGAATCATATGATGGCACAACAGATCATGCGGTATGGATCGAGGATTATCTCCTTCATATCCACATGGCCCGCGGTGATGATTTCCACGCCATCAAATACCTCCCACTCAAGCTTAAAGGACTAGCTCGGCATTGGCTTAACAGCTTGCCAACATGATCAATCAGTTGTTGGGAGGACCTAGAGGCCGCATTCCTCGACAATTTCCAGGGAACTTATGTGCGACCCCCAAACGCCGATGACCTAAGTCACGTAATTCAGAAGCCAGAGGAATCGGCCAGGCAATTCTGGACACGGTTCCTAACAAAGAAAAATCAAATAGTTGATTGTCCGGACACTGAGGCCCTAGCAGCCTTCAAGCACAATATCCGGGACGAATGGCTGGCCCGGCACCTTGGACAGGAAAATCCGAAATCTATGGCAGCACTCAGGACACTCATGACCCGCTTTTGCGCGGGAGAAGATAGCTGGCTTGCTCGTAGCAACAATATGACCAAGAACCCTGGTAATTCGGACACCAGGGACAGTGGTGGCAGGTCGCGTCACAACAAGCAGAAGCACTGCATTAACGGCGACAATGCTGAGGATACGGCAGTTAATGCCGGATTCAGAGGCTCTAAATCCGGTCAGTGGAAAAAGCAATTTAAAAGGAATCCTAGGGGCTCGTCCATCAACACCTTCATTAGCACCTTCTCATCTCAAAACCCTAGTTCATCTCTTGTATCCAATTCTTGTCTCCAAGTCCGGGATTGGTGCCAATAGGTTGCTAGTAGTGTTAATTACTCCTTGTAGTTGATGCTAGTTGGTTTAATTGGTGGAAGATCATATGTTCAGATCCTATATGCATATTAATACCCCTCTGATATGAACATGTTCATGCTTTGTGAGTAGTTATATTTGTTCCTGAGGACAAGGGAGAAGTCTTGCTATTAGTAGTCATGTGAATTTGGCATTCGTTCGATATTTTGATGAGATGTATGTTGTCTAGCCTCTAGTGGTGTTATGTGAACGTCGACTACATAACACTTCACCATTATTTGGGCCTAGTGGAAGGCATTGGGAAGTAATAAGTAGATGATGGGTTGCTAGAGTGACAGAAGCTTAAACCCTAGTTCATGCGTTGCTTCGTAAGGAGCTGATTTGGATCCATATGTTTCATGCTATGGTTAGGTTTACCTTAATACTTTTGTTGTAGTTGCGGATGCTAGCAATAGAGGTTAATCATAAGTGGGATGCTTGTTAAAGTAAGAACAACACCCAAGCACCGGTCCACCCACATGTCAAATTATCAAAGTACCGAACGTGAATCATATGAACGTGATGAAAACTAGCTGGATGATATTCCCATGTGTCCTCGGGAGCGCTTTTCCTTATATAAGAGTTTGTCTAGGCTTGTCCTTTGCTACAAAAAGGATTGGGCCACCTTGCTGCACTTCATTTACTTTTGTTATTTGTTGCTCGTTACAAATTATCTCATCACAAAACTATATGTTACCACTTATTTCCGTACTTGCAGAGAATACCTTGCTGAAAACCGTTTATCATTTCCTTGTGCTCCTCGTTGGGTTCGACACTATTACTTATCGAAAGGACTACAATAGACCCCCTATACTTGTGGGTCATCAAGACTCTTTTTTGGCGCCGTTGCCGGGGAGTGAAGCGCCTTTGGTAGGTGGAATTTGGTAAGGAAAAATTTATATAGTGTGCTGAAATTTACTATCACTTGTTACTATAGACGTGTGCCTTTTGGTTTATGTAATGCACCTGCTACCTTTCAAAGATGCATGATGGCTATATTCTTTGACTTTTGTGAAAAGATTTGTGAGGTTTTCATGGATGACTTTTCCGTCTATGGATCTACTTTTGATGATTGCTTGAGCAATCTTGATCGAGTTTTGTAGAGATGTGAAGAAACTAATCTTGTCTTGAATTGGGAAAAGTGCCACTTTATGGTTAATGAAGGTATTGTCTTGGGGCATAAAGTTTCTGAAAGAGGTATTGAAGTTGATAAAGCCAAGGTTGATGCTATTGAAAAGATGCCATGTCCCAAGGACATCAAAGGTATAACAAGTTTCCTTGGTCATGCTGGAATTTATAGGAGGTTAATCAAGGACTTCTCAAAAATTTCTCGGCCTCTGACTAATTTATTACAAAAAGATATACCATTTGTATTTGATGATGATTGTGTAGAAGGATTTGAAATACTTAAGAAAGCATTAGTCTCTGCACCTATTGTTCAGCCACCTGATTGGAATTTACCCTTTGAAATTATGTGTGATGCTAGTGATTATGCTGTAGGTGCTGTTCTAGGGCAAAGAGTTGATAAGAAATTAAATGTTATCCATTATGCTAGTAAGACTCTAGACAATGCTCAAAGAAATTATGCTACTACTGAAAAGGAACTTTTACCAGTTGTATTTGCTTGTGATAAGTTCAGACCTTATATTGTTGATTCTAAAGTAACTATCCACACTGATCATGCTGCTATTAAACATCTTATGGAGAAGAAAGATGCTAAACCTAGACTTATTAGATGGTTTCTCTTGCTACAAGAATTTGATTCGCATATTGTTGATAGAAAAGGAGCTGAGAACCCCGTTGCAGACAACTTATCTAGGTTAGAGAATGTTCTTGATGACCCACTACCTATTGATGATAGTTTTCCTGATGAACAATTAAATGTCATAAGTACTTCTCATAGTACCCCTTAGTATGCTGATTATGCTAATTACATAGTTGCTAAATTTATACCACCTAGCTTCACATACCAACAAAAGAAAAAGTTCTTCTATGATTTGAGACATTACTTTTGGGATGACCCACATCTTTATAAGGAAGGAGTAGGTGGTGTTATTAGACGTTGTGTACCTGAGCATGAACAGGAACAAATCCTACGCAAGTGCCACTCCAAAACTTATGGAGGACACCACGCGGGAGATAGAACTGCACATAAGGTATTGCAATCCGGTTTTTATTGGCCTACTCTCTTCAAGGATGCCTGTAAGTTTGTCCTATCTTGTGATGAATGTCAAAGAATTGGTAATATTAGTAGACGTCAAGAAATACCTATGAACTGTTCACTTGTTATTGAACTGTTTGATGTTCGGGGCTTTGATTATATGGGACCTTTTCCTGCCTCTAATGGATATACACATATTTTAGTTGCTATTGATTACATTACTAAGTGGGTAGAAGCTATTCCAACTAGTAGTGCTGATCATAACACTTCTATTAAAATGCTTAAAGAAGTTATTTTTCAGAGGTTTGGAGTCCCTAGATATTTAATGACTGATGGTGGTTCACATTTTATCCATGGCGCTTTCCGTAAAATGCTTGCTAAATATGACGTTAATCATAGAATTGCATCTCCATATCACCCACAATCTAGTGGTCAAGTAGAATTGAGTAATAGAGAACTCAAATTAATTTTGCAAAAGACTGTCAATAGGTCTAGAAAGAATTGGTCAAAGAAACTTGATGATGCATTATGGGCCTATAGAACTGCATATAAAAATCCTATGGGTATGTCTCCGTATAAAATGGTATATGGAAAAGCATGTCACTTACCTCTCAAACTAGAACATAAGGCATATTGGGCTATTAAAGAGCTCAACTATGATTTCAAACTTGCCGGTGAAAAGAGGTTATTTGATATTAGCTCACTTGATGAATGGAGAACCCAAGCTTATGAAAATGCCAAGTTGTTTAAAGAAAAGGTTAAAAGATGGAATGACAAAAGGATACAAAAGCGTGAGTTTAATGTAGGTGATTATGTATTGCTATACAACTCTCGTTTAAGATTTTTTGCAGGTAAACTTCTCTCTAAATGGGAAGGCCCATATGTTATTGAGGAGGTCTATCATTCCGGTGCCATAAAAATCAACAACTTCGAAGGAACAAATCTGAAGGTGGTAAACGGTGAAAGAATTAAACATTATATCTCAGGTAATCCCATAAATGTTGAAACCAATATTATTGAAACTGTAACCCCGAAGGAATACATAAGGGACACTTTCCAGAATGTTCCAGATTCCGAAAAGGAATAGGTATGTGGTACGGTAAGTAAACTGACTCCAAAACAACTTTTAAGGCAATATTTCTCCGTTTTGGAATACTTAGAAAAATAGAAAATTAAGTAGCAGTCCGAGAAGGACACGAGGGTGGAGGGCGCGCCCTACCCCCTGGGCGCGCCCCCTACCTCGTGAGCACCTCGTGTGCCTTCCGGACTCCGTTTTCTTGCACGATACGTATTTTGGTCGGTAAAAATTCATTATATATTCTCCCGAAGGTTTTGACTCCCGTATCACGCAAAAATCCCTTGTCTTTGTTTTGAGCTGTCCTGCTGCAGATAGAGCAACATGTTGTCCCAGGATTCGGAAGGAGAAAGCTATGTGGCCGATTACCTTGCAGATCCTAAGGTTTATGGGGATGTGGAGCCTTGTGGTTGGACTACGGAAGAATAATAAGACTATGAACCCAAGAGAAAGGAGGAGACGAGCTCAAATGAAGATGAAGTCCCACTACCTCAACTTGGGGACATGAATGTGGAGTTCAAAAAGTCAAGCCTCCCAGATAGGGTAAAGAAACCTAAGATCGAGTTTATCCCTTTTCGCCTCTTGTAGGAGAACAAGCAGGAACTATGCAAAAAGATACTGAGCTTGGAGCAGGAGATCGAGGACCTAAGGGACCAAAATTCTGTCCTCAAACGCAAATTAAGGAAGCAGCCTAGGCCATCAACAAAATCACCACCGTCTCCTCCAACAAAGAAGAATTGAGTATCTGGGTATGGGCACTCCACTTGGCAACTACCAAGTTTGGGGGAGTGCCCTAGTGTCGTACCACCATCACTTTTATCTTTACCGTTTTCCTTAGTTCGATCTTATTAGTAGTATTTTGATCTGGTAGAATAAAGTTTATGGCATGATCTAGTTGTGAGTTTTGCTTTATTATCCTTCTATGTAATCGAGTCTGTGAGCTATATAATAAAGATTAGTGTTGAGTCAAGGGCTTGATTATTTTGCCATGATCCTAAGTGAATAAAAGAAAAGAGTAAGAAATAAAAAGAAACAAAGAGATCATATGGATCTCATGGAGAGTAATGAGCTCACATAGAAAAAGTATGATTAGTAAAAGTTGTTGAGAGTTGACAAGCATAGTTTTGGTCATCGTTGCAATTAATAGGAAGTAATAAAGAAAGAGAAGTCCTCACATATAGATATACTATCTTGGACATCTTTTACGATTGTGAGCACTCATTAAAATATGACATGCTAAAGAGTTGACATTGGACAAGGAAGACAACATAATGGGTTATGTTTTCTTACATCTGAGATAAATTATATTGTCTTGGATCCTCCAACATGTTTAGCTTGCCATTCCCCCTCATGCTAGCCAAATTCTGAGCACCGAGTAGAGATACTACTTGTGCTTCCAAATACCCTTAAACCAGTTTTGCCATGAGAGTCCACCATACCTACCTATGGATTGCGTAAGATCCTTCAAGCAAGTTGTCATCGGTGCAAAGCAATAAAAATTGCTCTCTAAATATGTCTGATTGATTGGTGTGGGAGAAATAAGATTTATACGATCTTGTGATGTGGAAGTAATAAAAGCGACGGAATGCATAATAAAGCTTCATATCACAAGGGGCAATATAAAGTGACGTTCTTTTGCATTAATATTTTGTCCATCCAACCATAAAAGTGCATAACAACCTCTGCTTCCCTCTGCGAAGGGCCTATCTTTTATCATTATCTTCTACCTTATGCAAGAGTCATGGTGATCTTCACCCTTCCTTTTTACATTTTACCCTGTGGCAAGCACAATATGTTGGAAAGATCCCGGTATATATGGCTAATTGGATGTGGGTTTTCATGAACTATTACTGTTGACATTACCCTTGAGGTAAAACGTTGGGAGGCAAGACTATAAGCCCCTATCTTTCTCTGTGTCCGATTAAAACTCCACACCCATAAGTATTGCGTGAGTGTAAGCAATTGTGAAAGATTATATGATAGTTGAGTGTGTGGACTTGCTGAAAAGCTCTTATACATTGACTCTTTCCTATGTTATTATAAATTGCAATTGCTTCAATGACCGAGATTCTAGTTTGTTAGTTTTCAATGAAGTTTACTATTCATACTTGATATTGTGATTGAATTATTACTCTAGAATTAGAGATCATATGACAAAAATTATATAAGTTTTTGTTATAAGAATGATCATGATGCCCTCATGTCCGTATTTTATTTTTATCGACACCTTCATCTCTAAACATGTGGACACATTTTTCGATTTCGGCTTTTCGCTTGAGGACGAGCGAGGTCTAAGCTTGGGGGGGTTGATACGTCCATTTTGCATCATGCTTTATATCAATATTTATTGCATTATGGGCTGTTATTTCACATTATGTCACAATACTTATGGCTATTCTATCTTATTTTACAAGGTTTACATAAGGAGGGAGAATGCCGGCTGCTGGAATTCTGGGCTGGAAAAGGAGCAAATATTAGAGACCTATTCTGCATAACTCCAAAAGTCCTGAAACTCCACAGATTGGTGCTAGTAGGTTGCTAGTAGTGTTAATTACTCCTTGTAGTTGATGCTAGTAGGTTTAATTGGTGGAAGATCATATTTTCAGATCCTATATGCATATTAATACCCCTCTGATTATGAACATGTTCATGCTTTTGTGACTAGTTACGTTTGTTCTTGAGGACAAGGGAGAAGTCTTGCTATTAGTAGTCATGTGAATTTGGCATTCGCTCGATATTTTGATGAGATGTATGTTGTCTAGCCTCTATTGGTGTTATGTGAACGTCGACTACATAACACTTCACCATTATTTGGGCCTAGAGGAAGGCATTGGGAAGTAATAAGTAGATGATGGGTTGCTAGTGACAAAACCTTAAAACCTAGTTTATGCATTGCTTCGTAAGGGCTGATTTGGATCCATATGTTTCATGATATGGTTAGGTTTACCTTAATACTTTTATTGTAGTTGCGGATGCTTGCAATAGAGGTTAACCATAAGTGGGATGCTTGTTAAAGTAAGAACAGCACCCAAGCACCGGTCCACCCACATGTCAAATTATCAAAGTACCGAACGTGAATCATATGAACATGATGAAAACTAGCTTGACGATATTACCATGTGTCATTGGGAGCGCTTTTCCTTATATAAGAGTTTGTCCAGGCTTTTCCTTTGCTACAAAAAGGATTGGGACACCTTGCTGCACTTTATTTACTTTTGTTATTTGTTGCTCGTTACAAATTATCTCATCACAAAACTATCTGTTACCACTTATTTCAGTACTTGTAGAGAATACCTTGCTGAAAACCGTTTATCATTTCCTTCTGCTCCTCGTTGGGTTTGACACTCTTACTTATCGAAAGGACTACGATAGATCCTCTATACTTTTGGGTCATCATGTCTCGGTCATGTCTACATAGTTCTCAAAGCCGTAGGGTCCGCACGCTTAACGTTCGATGACGATATAGTATTATATGAGTTATGTAATTTGCTTACCGAATGTTGTTCGGAGTCCCGGATGAGATCACGGACCTGATGAGGAGTCTCGAAATTGTTGACAAGTAAAGATTGATATATAGGACGATGGTATTCGGACATCAGAAGTGTTTCGAGGGGTATCGCGTACTTATCGGGTCACCGAAAAGGGTTTCGGGCACCCCCGGCAAAAGATATGGGCCTTATGGGCCAAGAGGGGAAACACACCAGCCAAAAGGAGCTGGTGCGCCCCCCATATGGGCCGGCCTAAGGAGGATAAGGAAAGGGGAGAAGGGAAATGTAAGTGTGGATTAGGATTCCCACTTCCTTCCCTCTCCCCCTCTTTCCTTCCCCCCTTCGACAAACATGGCAGGGGGGCGCGGCCAAGGGCAGGAGCCCAAGTAGGATTTAGACCTACTTGGGGCACCCCTTGACCTCTCCCCTCTCCCTCGCACCTATATATATGAGGAGGGGTGCTCCTAGCACACAACAGACATTTGCCTAGCCGTGTGCGGCGCCCCCTCCATAGTGTACATCCCCGATCATATTTTCCTAGTGCTTAGGCGAAGCCCTGCGAAGATCACTTCACCATCATTTTCACCATGCCGTCGTGCTGACGGAACTCATCTACTACCTCGACGTATTGCTGGATCAAGAAGGCAAGGGACGTCGCTGAGCTGAACATGTGCAAAACACGGAGGTGGCGTGCATTTGGTACTTGATCGGTTGAGGCACGAAGAAGTTTGACTACATCAATCGCATTGTGAAACACTTCTGCTTACGGTCTATGAGGTTACGTAGACACCCCCCCTCGTTGCTATGCATCCCCATGGATAGATCATTGCGTGTGCGTAGGAATATTTTTGTTTTCCATGCAACGATTCCCAACAGTGATATCAGAGCTAGGTCTATGCTTAGATGATATGCGCGAGTAGAACACAAAGAGTTGTGGGCGGTGATAGTCATACTGCTTACCACCAATGTCTTACTTTTATTCGACGGTATTGTGGGATGAAGCGTCTCGAACCAACCTTACATGTCCACGCACATGAGACCGATTCCACCGATAGACATGCAACTAGTTTTGCATAAAGGTGGCTGGCGGGTGTTTGTTTCTCGTACTTTAGTTGAATCAAATTTGACTGCAGCCGGTCCTTGAATAAGGTTAAAACAACAAACTTGATGAAACACCGTTGTGGTTTTATGCGTAGGTAATAATGGTTCTTGCTAGAAGCCCGTAGCAGCCACGTAAAACTTGCAACAACAAATTAGAGGACGTCTAACTTGTTTTTGCAGGGTATGTTGTGATGCGATGTTGTCAAGACATGATGTGATATATATTATTGTATGAGATGATCATGTTTTGTAAGTTATCGGCAACCGGCAGGAGCCTTATGGTTGTCTCTTTATTGTATGAAATGCAAATGCCATGTAATTTCTTTACTTTATCACTATGCGTTAGCGATAATTGTAGAAGCAATAGTTTGCGAGACGACCATGACGCAACGATGGAGATCAAGTTGTCGAGTCGGTGACGATGGAGATTATGACGATGCTTTGGAGATGGAGATCGAAAACACAAGATGATGATGGCCATATCATGTCACATATTTTGATTGCATGTGATGTTTATCCTTTATACATCTTATTTTTCTTAGTACGGTGGTAGAATTATAAGATGACCCCTTTACTAAATGTCAAGGTAGAAGTGTACTCTCTGAGTATGCACTATTGCAAAAGTTTGTCGTGGTCAAACACCACGTGATAATCAGGTGTGATAGACTATACGTTCTCATACGACGGGTGCAAGACAGTTTTGGACATGCAGAATGCTTGGGTTAAACTTGACGAGCCTAGCATGTACAGACATGGCCTCAGAACACTGGACACCGAAAGGTCGAATGTAAATCATATAGTAGATATGATCAACATAGAGATGTTCACCATTGATGACTACCCCATCTCACGTGATGATCGTACATGGGTTAGTTGATTTGGATCACGTGTCACTTAGATGACTTGAGGGATGTCTATTTAAGTTAGAGTTCTTAAGTAATTTGATTAATTGAACTTAATTTATCATGAACTTAGTCCTGATAGTATTTTGCATATCTATGTTGTAGATAAATAGTTTGCGATATAGCTCCTATATATTTAGATCAACAGTTTGCGATATAGCTCCTATATATTTTTGATATGTTCCTAGAGAAAACTAAGTTGACAAATGATAGTAGCAATGATGCAGACTGGGTCCATGATATGAGGATTATCCTCATTGCTGCACAGAAGAATTATGTCCTTGATGCACCGCTAGGTGACAAACCTGTTGTAGGAGCAGATGCAGCTGTTATGAATGTTTTGCAAGCTTGATATGATGACTACTTGATAGTTTAGTGCGCCATGCTTTGTGGATTAGAACCGGGATTTCAAAAACGTTTTGAACACCATGGAACATATGAGATGTTCCAAGAGTTGAAATTGGTATTTCAGACTTATTCCCGTGTTGAGAGGTATGTGACCTCTGACAAGTACTTTGCCAACAAGATGGAGGAGAATAGCTCAGCAAGTGAGCATGTGCTCAGAATGTCTGGGTACTACAATCGTTTGAATCAAGTGGGATTTAATCTTCCAGATAAGATAGTGATTGACAGAGTTCTCTAGTCACTATCACCAAGCTACTAGAACTTCGTGATGAACTATTATATGCAATGGATGACGACAACAATTCCCGAGATCTTCGCGATGCTGAAATTGGCGATGGTAGAAACCAAGAAAGAGCATCAAGTGTTGATGGTTAAACAAGACCACTAGTTTCAAGAAAAAGGGCAAGGGAAAGAGAGGGAACTTCAAGAAGAATGGCAAGCAAGTTGCCGCTCCCATGAAGAAGCCCAAAGCTGGACCCAAGCATGAAACTGAGTGCCTATACTGCAAAGGAAATGGTCACTGGAAACGGAACTGTCCCAAATACTTGGCGGATAAGAAGGATGGCAAAGTGAACAAAGGTATATTTGATATACATGTTATTGATGTGTACCTCACTAGTATTGATAGTATCCCCTAGGTATTTGATACCGGTTCAGTTGCTAAGATTAGTAACTCGAAACAGGAGTTGTAGAATAAACAGAGACTAGTTAAGGACGAGGTGACGATGTGTGTTGGAAGTAATTCCAAGGTTGATGTAACACCCCGGATGTAATTTATCTTATACGTATCCCAACTCTTGCCATTTCCGGCGCTAAGTTATTTTATTTTTCCTCGGGTTCAGGTTTTTGTCTCCGTGTGTTGTTTCCTTTGTCATGCATCTCATATCATGTCATCATGTGCATTGCATTTGCATACGTGTTCGTCTCATGCATCCGAGCATTTTCCCCGTTGCCCGTTTTGCATGACGGCGCTCCTATCTCCTCCAGTGGTCCTTTCTACCTCTTTTCGTGCGTGGGGGTTAAACATTTCCGTATTGGACCAAGACTTTCCATGCGGCCTTGATTTACTACCGGTAGACCGCCTATCAAGTTTCGTGCCATTTGGACTTCGTTTGATACTCCAACGGTTAACTGAGGGACCGAAAAGGCCTCGTGTGTGTTGCAGCCCAACACCCTTCCAAACTGGCCCAAAACCCACCTAAACCCTCTCCATCGTCTAGAGCATTCGATCACGATCACGTGGCCAAAAAACGCACCTCATTCTGAGCTTCCTAGCTCCCTCTACCCATATATATAGACCCCTCCTTGAAAATCCCGGATCCCCTCCTTCCAAACCCTAGATCTTTCGTCCCTCAGCGTGCCGGACATGTCCGGGCGCACCGGACGCACCGCCCGGCCACTCAGTTCGCGCCACGTGGTGCCATAGATCCGCCGCCGCCGCCGGCCCGGGAAGCCCACCCCGGGCCCCCGAGGCCCATCCGCCGCCGCGGCGCAGGGCGCCTCCTCGCCGCCCAATCGCCCGCGTCGCCTTGCCGCCGGCGACGGTCCGCCGCGCCGCTGTTCTTCTTCCTCCCCGCTGGCCGTCGCGCTGCCCCACCGCTGCAGCAGCTCTGGCCGCTGCACCGGCCTCGCCCGCGCCGCCCGAGGCCTCCGCCGGCCACCGCCATCACCAGCACCAGCGACCTCATCTCCGGCCTCGGTGACATCATCCCCGGCCGGTGCCTCCGCTCTCCGGCGAGCTCCCATAGATCCGGCCCCTTTCTTCCACAACTCCGGCGTACCTCGAACCGCATGCTGGATCTGGATCTGAGAACTTCGCGGTTGACTTTTTCACCTCCAAACCCTAGCGCAATCGGTATGTTGATTCCAGGGACTTAGAATTTCATAAGTCCTTGTTCTGATTTTGTCGGTATGCCATATGTTCATGTTGTTTCCTAGTGATCCGTGCCTCTTTTGAGGATGATCAGTAAGGATGATTTGTTAAAATTGTGGTGCTCTATCCATCCATTTCTTTGTTTGCATTTATGGAGCACCCTAGCTTGAGTCAATCGAGCTCTACTTTTGCTATTTCGTGAAACCTGGCAGATTGTTGACTTGTTAGCGATTTTGCCATTTCCAAACCGTGCATCCGATTCCGGTGATCTTTATATCGATTTCAACCGAAATCACCTCACCTTTCCAGTGGCACTCTTGGATTTCCAAGTTGAGTCCAGGTTCAATCATTCCTTGTCAAATCTTGCATATGCATCGCATCCCGCATCCCGCATAGCATGCCATGTTTGCCTCATGTTTGTTTGAGCATTGCACGTGGTTGATTGTGTTCCTTTTGCTTGTTTGTCTTGTTTGGGTAGAGTCGGGAGACGAGTTTGCTAACGAGGAGCCCGTTGAGTTTGCTTACGAGGATCAAGTCAACTCTGACAACTTTTTGCAGGCAAGATGATCATACCCTCGAAATCACTTCTATCTTTGCTTCCTAGATGCTCTCTCTTTTGCTATGCCTATGCTATGATGCCTACCACTTTCTTATCATGACTCCCAAATTGCCATGTCAAACCTCTAACCCACCATGTCCTAGAAAACCGTTGATTGGCTATGTTACCGCTTTGCTCAGCCCCTCTTATAGCGTTGCTAGTTGCAGGTGAAGATTGGAGATCGTTCCTTGTTGGAACATTGTTTATTATTAGGATATCACTATATTATCTTGTTATCTTAATGCACCTATATACTTGGTAAAGGGTGGAAGGCTTGGCCTTTTTGCCTAGTGTTTCGTTCCACTCTTGCCGCCCTAGTTTCCGTCATATCGGTGTTATGTTCCCGGATTTTGCGTTTCCATACGCGGTTGGGTTATAATGGGAACCCCTTGACAGTTCGCCTTGAATAAAACTCCTCCAGCAATGCCCAACCTTGATTTTTACCATTTGCCACCAAGCCTCTTTTTCCCTTGGGTTTCCGGAGCCCAAGGGTCATCTTATTTAACCCCCCCCGGGCCAGTGCTCCTCTGAGTGTTGGTCCAAACAGAGCCACTTGTAGTGCCACCTCAGGGAAACTTGAGGGTTGGTTTTAGTTGTACGTAGTGTTCATCTGAGTGTGCCCTGAGAACGAGATATGTGAAGCTCCTATCGGGATTTGTCGGTACATTCGGGCGGTGTTGCTGGACTTGTTTTACCATTATCGAGGATGTCTTGTAAAATCGGGATGTCGAGCCTGATCGGAATGTCTCGAGAGAAGGAATATCCTTCGTTGACCATGAGAGCTTGTGATGGGCTAAGTTGGGACTCCCCTGCAGGGATTTGAACTTTCGAAAGCCGTGCCCGCGGTTATGGGCAGGTGGGAATTTGTTAATGTCCGGTTCTAGATAACATGAAACTTAACTTAATGAAAATGAATCAACCGCGTGTGTTACCGTGATGGTCTCTTCTCGGCGGAGTCCGGGAAGTGAACACGGTGTTGGAGTAATGCTTGACGTAGGTTGTTCTAGGATCACTTCTTGATCATAGTTCTTCGTTCGTTCTTTGCCTTCTCTTCTCGCTCTCTTTTGCGAACAGGTTAGCCACCATATATGCTAGTCGCTTGCTGCAGCTCCACATATTACCTTGCCTTACCTATAAGCTTAAATAGTCTAGATCGTGAGGGTGCAGGATTGCTGACTCCCCGTGACTCACAGTTTACTTCCAAAACCAGATGCAGGGACCGATGATACCGTTCCAGACAATGTTCTTGAGCTCAAGTGGGAGTTCGATGAAGACTCTCGCCGTTACTATGTGTCTTTCCCAGATGATCAGTAGTGGTGCCCAGTTGGGGCGATCGGGGACCGTGTTGCATGTGGGGGTTGATCTTTTATTTTGGTACCGTAGTAGGACCATGAGTGTATTGGATGATTGTAATGTTATTCATGTATTTGTGTGACCTGGCGAGTGTAAGCCAACTATGTACCTTTACCCCTTTTATCTATTTACATGGGTTGTTGTGAAGATTACCTTACTTGCGACATTGCTTTCAATGCGGTTATGCCTCTAAGTCGTGCTTCGACACGTAGGAGATATAGCCGCATCGAGGGCGTTACAAGTTGGTAATCAGAGCCTTCCCGACCTTAGGAGCCCCCTGCTTGATCGAATTGTTGGTGTTGTTGAGTCTAGAAAAGATGTTTTGAGTCATTTAGGATTATATATATCAGAGAGTTAGGAATTCTTTTTACTCCCTAGTCCCTTCATCGCTCTGGTAAGGCATCCTGGCGTAGAGTTTTGACTCTTCTCTTCTCAAATTTCACTAAAATAATTTTAGGATCACGCTGGTATCTTGGAATCGTTCCGATCAATTTGTGACGAGAACATTGTTCTTGGTGCCTCCTGTCATTTAGGGGTTGTGGCAGTGTCCCGGGGAGTTGAGCTCCGAGGTATTATCATCACAATTTTATCGTTGAGATTCTAGAATACCTGAGTTTCACCGACATCAAAAATCTCTTTTATGCAGTTGTTGGTCAGATAACCTCAACGCCACCCAGTACTGGGGCGGGAGTTCGGGAGTATTGCCATAACTTGTATAACGGATGCTTTTCGAAGGTTGAGGTAAATGATTTCCAAAGTTTTTCTCGGTTATGTGTTGAAGGATGGATACAGCTGGATGTAGGATTTGCTAGATTTGGGTGAGATATTATGCTTCCCATGTATCCCCAACACCTGATTGCATAACCGGAAAGGTTCGGGAGTTTCATAGGTGGGAATTCTTGTAGCTCTAGTTCTTCTTCCGCGGGTATTTGGTTTTGGATTGGGTAATCCTCACCAAGTATTCGTTCTTGTTCCGTACCTTGTTTTTATTTTTCTTCCTCAATTCTAAATGGCTTCTCAATTTATGGATATGTGACCATTTCAATTGGAATGCATTCGTTCATTTGGTTCGGATGTGAAGACTATATGTTGCAATTTCAACCCATTTGATTCAACTTTGATATTTGTCTGTCAATGTGCTAATGGATGTCAACCTCTTCAGGATGGCTCCTCCAACACGCATGACTCCGAGTCCTGATCCGCCACCACCACCTCCACCTCCGGAGGCATGGCAAGTTGTGATGGCCGCTACCAATGCAAACACGTAGTTGATCATGCAACTTCTTCAAGAGCACAATCAAGGAAACCAGGGCCAAGGCAACAATCAGAAACACTTTGCTACACTCAACCAGTTCCTTGCTAACTAGCCAAAGACCTTCTGCAATTGTGTTGGGGCAACAGACGCTGATGATTGGCTCATGGACATATGCAAGCATTTCGAGTGCAGTAACATCAGGCCTGAGGACTTTGTCAAGTTCGCTTCCTTCCAACTCAAAGACCAAGCTGCAGAATGGTTTCAGCAGTACAAAGATTCCAGAGGAGGCCGTGTGATTACCTGGGATGAATTCCGTCAAGACTTCAAAGCTCATCATATTCCTCAGAGCATGGTTGAAAGCAAGCGGGAGGAATTCTGCAACCTGAAGCAAGGCTCTATGTCTGTTTACGAGTACAACAAGATGTTTCAGAAGCTCGCCTGTTTTGCTAAGCAAGATGTCCCTGACGAGAAGAGCATGATATACCAGTTCAGGGGTGGTCTCAGAGAAGAAATCCAGCTAGCTCTCGTTCTCTTTGAGCCCAAGAGGTATGATGAGTTTTACAACATGGCAATGAAGCAAGAGACTGCTCAACTGAAGTGCGATGCTTCCAAGAAGCGAGTCAGAGATGCAACTCCTTCTTCCTCAACTCAAGTGGCTAAGCAACAGAAGTATTGGCTTCCTCCTCCTCCATTCTGTCAGCCTTATTAGCAGAAGAGCAAAGGTGGCAGTGGATCTTCCCACCCACCCAACCCTGGCTTTTAGAACAAGACTTCGTCTCAAGCTCCAAGATCAAGTGCTCCGTATCACTGTCCGCTTTCAGAGGTCACGTGCAACAAGTGCCAACAGAAGGGTCACTATGCCAACAAATGCTTCAATCAGAGGCATCTCCCTCCTCCTCTGGTGAGATCGGCAAGTACAGCTGTGGTCAAGCATAACCCCAAGCACGGCAAGGTCAACTTGTTGAACGTAGCTCAGGTAGAGGACTCGCCAGATGTCATCATGGGTAACCTTCCTGTTAACAATGTTCCTGCAAAAGTTCTTTTTGACACTGGTGCATCGCTTTCTTTTATTTCAAGACCATTTGCTGCCCAGCATGATTTTGTGACCGAAAGGATTCCTTTCCCGTTGAAGATTGTGTCCCCGGGCAAGCAAATGACTTCTAACAATTGCGTCCCGGATGTCTCTATCACGTTGGGCGACTACAAGTTTCTGTCCTCTCCAGTGGTTCTTGGTAACTCGGATATCGATCTTATTCTCGGAATGGATTGGCTTTCTAAGCACAAGGCTCATCTTGATTGTGCTGCCAGGCAGATTCAATTGACTCATTCGTCTGATGATGTAATTGTCTTTGCCACTCGTGATGATACCATCTGTCTGTTTTCTCTCAATGAGAACGGTGAACTGGATGCCATCTCTCAAATTCCAGTCGTTTGCGAATATCAAGACATCTTTCCAGAAGAGCTTCCAGGAATGCCTCCGCACCGTCCAGTTGAATTCGTCATCGATCTTGAGCCTGGCACGGAACCTGTTTGCAAACATCCTTACAAGCTTGGACCTGAAGAGTTGAAGGAGCTGAAGAAGCAACTCGATATTCAAGAGTGAATGGGTCTCATCCGACCTAGTTCTTCTCCGTGGGGTTCAGGAGCTCTTTTTGTGAAGAAGAAGGATGGAACGGACCGACTTTGTGTTGACTACCATCCATTGAACAAGAAGATGATAAAGAACAAGTACCCACTTCCCAACATCAACGAGCTGTTTGAACAACTCAAATGTGCTCAAGTATTCTCCAAGCTTGATCTCGTACGGGCTATCACCATATTCGAATCCGTGAGCAAGATATCCCCAAGACGGCTTTCAGAACACGCTATGGTTCATATGAATACACTGTCATGTCTTTTGGCCTCGTCAATGCTCCGCTGACTTTCTCTCGCATGATGAACTTCATCTTCAACGCCTACACAAATGACTTCGTCTTGGTCTACCTCTGTCAGGACCCCGACTCAATGTCACATTGATCTAGCCTGTAACACCTCATATCACTTTGCGGCCTCACGCACGGTATTCCCACGGGTGTCGCCTTACCTTTGCCCCGGACCGTTTGCGGCTTTTGGCTCACGTATATGATGATGTCGCTAGCATCCATATGATAAGGAGCCCGGGCTGACATGACTAGTCGTAAACCCAAAGTGGCACAGACTTACAGGGACAGGCATCCATGACCCAACATCGAACGTGTCGGTCATCAGCAAGTGGGTCCGGGCTGTAGCACTGGGCTAGCAGGACTCCGGTAAACCGGGCTGTAGCGGGCTAACAGGGCTCCGGTACTCAATGCGTGACATTTCCCCGAAGGGACAGACACAGGAACGAAGAAGGACGCATGCCGGCCAGCCTAAGTGTTCCGGAGTAGTAGCAAGCTACCATGGCTCAATGGAAACACTAGGAGACATTTCCCGGTAAGAGAGGCTACTAAAGATAAACAACTAGATAGTCAGATCCCACACATACCAAGCATTTCAATCATACACACAATATGCTCGATATCTGCAAATACAACAAGGCATCACAACATGACTCTACAACACAAGTACTTTATTTAAAGGCTCAGAGAGCCATACATAACATACATACAAGTATGGGTCACACGACCCACATTCAAGTCATACAGTCATACAAACCAGCAGCGGAAGTAACTTGTCTGAGTACAGACAACTAGTAAAATAAAAGAGGCTTGGAAAGCCTAGCTATGCTACGTGGACCTTCACAAGCTCAGGATTACCACCTGGGCCTTAGTCTACTCATCGATGTCAACGTCTACGAAGAACCCATCAGAAGGGGTTGCAACATCTTCTGTAAAATGTAAATTATAGCAACATGAGTACAAAGGTACCCAGCAAGACTTACGTCAGATCCTACATACATGCACATTATCAAGAAGGGTTGGTGGAGTTATTGCAGCAAGCCAGCTTTGACTCTTGGCTAAGCTATCCTACGAGACTCCAACATGAAATGGTTTTGCGCACACGAGTCCACCTACCCACCACTTCAATACACTACCGAGAATCCACCTCTGTCTTCCTATGGAGGGCCATCCTCGGCACTCACGCTTATCTTGAGGCTTTTAGTAGTATCCAGTTTACTTGTCTATGAACTGTATAAGCAACCAAGTAGTCCTTTACCGTGGACGCGGCTATTCGAATAGATCATGTTAACCCTGCAGGGGTGTACTTCTTCATACATGTTTCCACCACTTAGCGTCTGCACACGACATGTGCTCGGCAGACTTCAAGCGAAAGCCGACGTGGGTGTAGACCTCGACCCACCTAAACACCTAAGTCTCTAGTCCAGGTTTATCGCCTATCCAGGTTCCATCCGCAGGGAGTCCGGCCGAGGTTTCCCATACGGCCCCGAACGATGTGTACAGGGTTCCGTGACACCTAACGGGTGCCCGGTATTCCCGGCCACGTACCTACCGCATCACAGCCCACCCCTACAGTCAGCGCTGTCCACGGCCTCCAGTAGGCTACAAACACCAGAAACTACTTGTAACTCCTGGACAGAGGACTAGGGTGAATAAGAAGTCGAGCGGGGTCATATTTCAGGGCCCAATGCATGGTAGTAGCTGTATCTTAAATCACGTATACAGATCTCAGTGCTTAAGGTCGGCTTCAATGAAATAACCCACCATGTACTCCTACATGGCCTCTCATCGATACCTTTACCAAACCGTGTTCACCACATCACTCTCATTACCAGCACGATCATTTCACTCTAGCCCATCACCCAGATGAACCAGACCTGACACGACTCTAAGCATAGCAGGCATAGCAAGGTAGGAACAACACATACATATGGCTCAAACAACTCCTACACATGCTAGTGGGTTTCATCTAGTTACTGTGGCAATGATAGGTCATGCAGAGGAAATGGGTTCAACTACCGTAGCACACAGCAGTTTGAAACGCGTTGTCTTAATGCAGTAAAAGAGAGCAGGAGCGAGAACATGGGATATGATCAAATGGTTGGTTGCTTGCCTGATGGATCGATGCACGGATACGGTTCTTCGCTAGGGTAGTCACGGTACTCCTCGGAGGCAGAACCTGCCGCAAAGAACACCGATACACAACCATCACCAAACAATGTGCGACAATATGATGCATGCATGAAACATGGCAATATGAGTGTGTTGGGCTAATGCAACTAGAACCAGATGGGTTTGAATCAATTTGAACCAAAGATTCAAATTTCAAACTCATAAATGGCCCTTTAAAGTGTTTTATCTTGTTCTGCACTAAACCTCAAGTTAGTTTGTTTAAACATGCATGAAACTAGTACAGATGGATAGATTGGATTTTTCTGATCATTTTTCATATATAATTTGTTTGATTTGGAGCTACGGTTGAATTTATATGAATTTTTGAAGTTCGGGTTATTTTCTGGAATTTATAAATCATTTTAGATTTATTTTAATTCCAGAAAAGGATTACTGTGTCAGCATGAGGTCATGCTGACCTCAGCAAGTCAACAGACCCGGTCTAGGTCAAACCTGACGCGTGGGTCCAGGATGTCAGCGGCTAATTAACTAATTTAATTTAGTTTAAACTAATCTGGATAATTAGCAGAAGGGGGCCCCACCTGTCATTGACTCAACAGAGTCAACCGGGGCCCACCCGTGGTCAAAGTCAACACGGCTGCACCGGCGTTTAGCCGCCGGCGAGCCCGACACGGCGGCGGAAGTGGTTTTGGCCGTTCCGGCCACCAAATGGGGCGCGGAGGGCATCTACGTGGAGCTGGGGACGAACCGCAGCTCTTGGTGGAGTCAGTTGGGGTCGGGGTGGCCGGAGTTGGCGCCGGCGACGACCTAGGCGGCCACCGGAGTTCGGTTGGGGACGAACTCGAGGCTAGGGTGTGCGGTGAGGTGCGGGGAGTGCACGGTTGGACTCAACGCAGCGTGGTGAGTGCGTTGGACACCGAGAGGTGGCCGGAGGATGGCCGGGAGCACGTCGGCGACGAGATCCACGGCGGTGCGTGCGGGTGATCTTCGTGCGGTGGCTACACGGCTTGGGGGCGAGAGAGGAAGGGTAGGAGGGGTAGCTAGGCTCACAGAGCACCCGTAGAGGCCACCGGCGGGGTCGGGGACGAGCTGATGCGGCGACGGCGTTGAAGGGGATCTCCGGCGACGGCGGACTCGGGCGAGGTCGGTGCGGTGGACTCGGGCCTTGCGAGCACACGGGGCTCGGGTTGCTCGAAGGAGAGGAGGGTGGCGGAGCCCCTGCACACGGTGGCGTGGCGTGGGGTTGACCGAGAGCGTGGCTACGGCGAGGGGGTGGCGGCGATGGCGTCGGCCATGGCGTGGGAGAGCGAGGGAGAGGAGTTGGAGAGGAGAGGGGACATCTGGGGGGTTCGGGGGAGAGAGAGGGGTTGATCCACGGCGTTAGCCGGGCGAGTGGAGCGGCGAGGCGGCGAGCAGGTGCGTGGCACCCATGCGGTGCTCGCCGTCGAGCACCTGCCTGCCTGCCTGGCCGGCAAGCAGCTCGCTGGCGCGGCGCTGGGCTGGGCCGGCAGGTGGCCGGGTTGCAGGCGCCAGGTAAGTTTCCCTCCTTTCTGTTTTTTTTGTCTTTTTCTATTTTTCTGCAACTTTGTTGAATTATTAAAAATACCTAGGCAACTCCTAAAATCACCAAACTGCTCCTGGTCCATAGTTGGATTATTTCCAACATGAAACATTTTAGTTTGGAGATATTTGAGCATTTGAAATATTTTATAAATTTAAAATGCCCAAATTCAAATAATTATGAATTAACTCAAAGACCTTAGGATGACCTAGAAAAATGTGCAACACTTTTGGCAGAGGTTCTGAACCAAGACAAAAATGATGGACATTTTAGAAGGGCATTTCAGGTTCATTGAACTTATTTTTAGTAAACCCTAGTTGTTTTCAGAGGGGGCTGGGGGTTCTGGCATCCCCACTTCAAGTTTCTGATGATATGATAGACATGATGCAACACTCCAATGCATGAACTAGCTAGGGTGTGACAACCTCGATGACATTTTGGTCTTTTCCAAGAACAAGGAAGATCATGCCAAGCACTTGCGTTTGGTGCTCGATAAGCTCAGAGAACATCAGTTCTACACCAAGTTCTCAAAGTGCGAGTTTAGGCTCGATGAGGTTCTCTATCTTGGGCATATCATCTCTGCCAAGGGCATAGTGGTGAATCCTGAGAAGGTGTCTGCAATTGTGAATTGGGAACCACCTCAAAACGTGAAGCAACTCCGCAGCTTTGTTGGTCTCGCAAGCTACTGTCGAAGGTTCGTTGAGAACTTCTCAAAGATCGCGAAGCCGCTTTCCAACCTTCTCCAGAAACACGTTAAGTACGTTTGGTCTCCTGAGTGTGACATCGCTTTCAACACCCTGAAAGAGAAATTAGTCACTGCTCCAGTTCTGACTCCTCCTGACGGATCCAAACCGTTTGAGGTCTTCTGTGATGCCTCTCTTCAAGGTCTTGGTGCGGTGTTGATGCAAGAGAAGAAAGTTGTGGCTTATACCTCTCGCCAGTTGAAGCCCAACGAGAAGAACTACCCCACTCATGACCTCGAGTTGGCGGCAGTTGTGCATGCTCTTTTGACTTGGAGACATCTCTTATTGGGAAGAAAAGTGGACATCTTCACTGACCACAAGAGTCTCAAGTACATCTTCACTCAGCCTAATCTCAACCTCAGGCAGACTCGTTGGGTCGAAATGATTCAAGAGTACAATCTGAGTATCGAATATACTCCAGGCAAGGCCAATGTGATTGCTGACGCATTAAGCAGGAAGGCTGATTGCAACAGTTTGATTCTCAAGCCTTACCAACCCGAGCTTTGTGAAGCTTTCTGCAAACTCAATTTGCAAGTTGTTCCTCAAGGTTTCCTCGCCAACCTTCAAGTCTCTCCTACTTTGGAATATCAGATTCGCGAGGCTCAACTTCTTGATGCTATGGTGAAGACGGTGAAGATTGGGATTGCCAAGAGTCAATCCAAGTACAAGTGCTATCGCCTTGATGACAAGGATACTCTCTTCTTCGAGGATCTCATTGTTGTACCTAAAGGTGACCTCCGTAAAGTCATTATGAACGAGGCTCACAATTCACTCCTCTCTATCCACCCTGGGAGTACGAAGATGTACCAGGACCTCAAGCAGGCATATTGGTGGACTCGAATGAAGCGCGAGATTGCTCAGTTCGTGAATGAATGTGATGTCTACAGAAGAGTGAAGGAAGAACAACAAAGACCAGCTGGTCTCCTCCAACCTCTTGCCATTCCAGAATGGAAGTTTGACCACATTTAGATGGACTTCATGATTGGGTTTACAAAGTCAAAGTGTGGCAATGATGCTATATTCGTTATCATCGACAAACTGACTGAAGTGGCTCACTTTCTGCCTACCAAAGAGTCTATCTCTACAGCTCAATTGGCGGAGCTTTATACCTCTCGGATTGTCTCTCTGCACGGTATTCCGCAGTTGATCTCTTCAGACCATGGCAGCATCTTTACCTCCAAGTTTTGGGATTCTTTTCAGAAGGCCATGGGCACCAACATCCGTTTCAGCACAACTTTTCATCCTTAAACTAGCGGTCAAGTCGAGCGTGTCAATCAGATTCTCGAAGATATGCTCAGGGCTTGCGTTATCTCTTTCGGTATGAAGTGGGAAGATTGTGTTCCATATGCCGAGTTCTCCTACAACAACAGTTTTCAAGCAAGTTCGGGCAAGGCCCCATTTGAAATTCTCTATGGAAGGAAGTGCCGTACTCCTCTTAACTAGTCAGAGACCGGTGAACGTCAACTTCTTGGAAATGACTTGATCACACAGGCAGAGGAAATGTGCAAAGTCATTCGTGATAACCTCAAAGCAGCGCAATCGCGCCAGAAGAGCTACTATGATAGTAAGCATCATGATTTGGCTTTCGAGATCGGAGACCATGTTTACCTCCGCGTCTCTCCAATGAAAGGTACTCGTCGCTTCGGTATCAAAGGGAAGGTTGCCCCTAGATATGTGGGTCCTTTCAAGATCGTCAGCAAGAGAGGCGATCTCGCCTATCAACTCGAGCTTCCTTCAAACTTTGCAAACGTGCACGACGTGTTCCATGTCTCTCAGCTCCGCAAGTGCTTCAAGACCCCTGACCGCACCGTCAACTTCGAAGACATTGATCTCCAAGAAGACCTCTCTTGTCGTGAGCACCCAGTTGCTATTCTTGAAGAAACTGAGCGCAAGACTCGCAATAAGTCAATCAAATTCCTAAAAGTGAAGTGGTCACACCATTCTGACCATGAAGCTACCTGGGAACGCGAGGATCACCTCCGTTCTGAGTACCCGGTGTTTTTCCAGTCTTAGATCTCGGGGCGAGATCCTTTCGTACTGGTGGAGTGTTGTAACACCCCGGATGTAATTTACCTTATATGTATCCCAACTCTTGCCGTTTTCGGCGCTAAGTTATTTTATTTTTCCTCGGGTTCGGGTTGTTTTCTCCGTGTGTTGTTGCCTTTGTCATGCATCTCATATCATGTCATCATGTGCATTGCATTTGCATACGTGTTCGTCTCATGCATCCGAGCATTTTCCCCGTTGCCCGTTTTGCATTCCGGCGCTCCTATCTCCTCCGGTGGTCCTTTATACCTCTTTTCGTGTGTGGGGGTTAAACATTTCCGGATTGGACCGAGACTTTCCATGCAGCCTTGATTTACTACCGGTAGACCGCCTGTCAAGTTTCGTGCCATTTGGACTTCGTTTGATACTCCAACGGTTAACCGAGGGACAGAAAAGGCCTCGTGTGTGTTACAGCCCAACACCCTTCCAAACTGGTCCAAAACGCACCTAAACCCTCTCCATCGTCTATAGCGTTCGATCACGATCGCGTGGCCGAAAACCGCACGTCATTCTGAGCTTCCTAGCTCCCTCTACCCCTATATATAGACCCCTCCTCGAAAATCCCGGATCCCCTCCTTCCAAACCCTAGATCTTTCGTCCCTCAGCGCGCTGGACGTGTCCGGGCGCGCCATACGCACCGCCCCGCCACTCAGTTCGCGCCACATGGCGCCGTAGATCCACCGCCGCCGCCGATCCGGGAAGCCCACTCCGAGCCCCCGAGGCCCATCCGCCGCCGCGCCACCAGGGCGCCTCCCCGCCGCCCAATCGCCCGCGCTGCCTTGCCGCCGGTGACGCTCCGCCGCGCTGCTGTTCTTCTTACTCCCCGCTGGCCGTCGTGCTGCCCCGCCGCTGCAGCAGCTCCGGCCGCCGCACCGGCCTTGCCCGCGCCGCCCGAGGCCTCCGCCGGCCACCGCCGTCACCAGCGCCGGCGACCTCACCTCCGGCCCCGGTGACATCATCCCCGGCCGGCGCCTCCTCTCTCCAGCGAGCTCCCATAGCTCCGGCCCCATTCTTCCACAACTCCGGCGTACCTCGAACCGCGTGCTGGATCTGGATCTGAGAACTTCGCGGTTGACTTTTTCACCTCCAAACCCTAGCTAATTTGCATTTTTCCGCATGCCATAACTTCGCATCCGTAGCTCCGATTTGCGCGTGTAGCATATCAAAATGTTCGCCTCGACGATTACATCATTTCATATCATTGCGTCATTTTCATTTGAGCTCATCTTGACGCCCAATATGCTATTGGAAGAGGGCTATGTGATATATTTGCCAGATTTGTTACATCAAATAGATATTTGTCATTTTTGCTATGATTAGTGTGTGCATGATATGCTCCTAGGCTCTACATGAGTTTTGTTATATGCCATGCCATCTTTATAGAGGTTCTTACCATTTATTTTTGTGATATGTGTGGTGACTAGCACAAGCTTGCAAAGTAGCGTAATCAGTATGCTGATTTCAGGGACTTAGAATTTCACTAAGTCCTTGTTCTGATTTTGTCGGTATGCCATATGTTTATGTTGTTTCCTAGTGATCCGTGCCTCTTTTGAGGATGAGAAGTAAGGATGATTTGTTAAAATTGTGGTGCTTTATCCATCCATGTCTTTGTTTGCATTTATGGAGCACCCTAGCTTGAGTAAATCAAGCTCTACTTTTGCTATTTCGTGAAACCTGGCAGATTTTTGACTTGTTAGCGATTTTGCCGAGGATGTTGCTATTGATCTGTGCATGCTATGTTGTTGTTCTTGCCATGTCTAGCTTCTAGGACATTTATTCTTGATGGGTGTATGCTTAGTTTGTCATGACATTCTCTGTAGTGAGTGCATCGAGCTCGTGAACATGCCTACTCGTTAACTGATTTGCATGCTCCAGTTTTTCACTAAGTTTGTAATATGTTTATGTTTTTTCCATGTTCACATGCTTGCAATTGTATTTTATGATCCCTTTTGGCTCAAGGTCACTAAGGGACTTTTGTTAAGTTCTTTGAGTAGCTTTATGCCATGCCTTGCTTTTCCATGTTAAGTTCCTATAGCATGTAGTTTTCATGCTCTAAAGTGTGCTACCTGATCTTAAATTCCAGACTTCTGTTAATTTCACTAAGTCTGAAACCTGTTATCATTTGCACTTTTGCCATGCTTGTTTGTACCTGTTAATGGATGAATTGGCCGTAGCTCAGTGTTCATCTTTTGTCAAGCATCATGAGTGGATCCCTGCCATGTATTTTGTTGTCATGTTTGATTGCGGTAGAATAATTATCTTGATGCTTTTAGATGGCTACTTGCTGATTATCGCAGACCGGTGCCATATTTGTTTTGCTTGCCATTTCCAAACCGTGCATCCGATTCCGGTGATCTTTATATCAATTTCAACCAAATCACCTCACCTTTACAGTGGCACTCTTGGATTTCCAAGTTGAGGCCAGGTTCAATCATTCCTTGTCAAATCTTGCATATGCATCGCATACCGCATCCCGCATAGCATGCCATGTTTGCATCATGTTTGTTTGAGCATTGCATGTGGTTGATTGTGTTCCTTTTGCTTGTTTGTCTTGTTTGGGTAGAGCCGGGAGACGAGTTTGCTAACGAGGAGCCCATTGAGTTTGCTTACGAGGATCAAGTCAACTCTGACAACTTTGCAGGCAAGAAGATCATACCCTCGAAATCACTTCTATCTTTGCTTGCTAGATGCTCGCTCTTTTGCTATGCCTATGCTACGATTCCTACCACTTTCTTATCATGACTCCCAAATTGCCATGTCAAACCTCTAACCCACCATGTCCTAGCAAACCGTTGATTGGCTATGTTACCGCTTTGCTCAGCCCCTCTTATAGCATTGCTAGTTGCAGGTGAAGATGGGAGATCATTCCTTGTTGGAACATTGTTTATTATTGGGATATCACTATATTATCTTGTTATCTTAATGCACCTATATACTTGGTAAAGGGTGGAAGGCTTGGCCTTTTTGCCTAGTGTTTTGTTCCACTCTTGCCGCCCTAGTTTCGTCATATCGGTGTTATGTTCCCGAATTTTGCGTTTCCATACGTGCTTGGGTTATAATGGGAACCCCTTGACAGTTCGCCTTGAATAAAACTCCTCCAACAATGCCCAACCTTAGTTTTTACCATTTGCCACCAAGCCTCTTTTTCCCTTGGGTTTCCGGAGCCCAAGGGTCATCTAATTTAAATCCCCCCCGGGCCAGTGCTCCTCTGAGTGTTGGTCCCAACAGAGCCACTTGCAGCGCCACCTCAGGGAAACTTGAGGGTTGGTTTTAGTTGTACGTAGTGTTCATCTGAGTGTGCCCTGAGAACGAGATATGTGCAGCTCCTATCGGGATTTGTCGGCACATTCGGGCGGTGTTGCTGAACTTCTTTTACCATTGTCGAGGATGTCTTGTAAAACTCGGGAGAGGGAATATCCTTCATTGACCATGAGAGCTTGTGATGGGCTAAGTTGGGACTCCCCTGTAGGGATTTGAACTTTCGAAAGCCGTGCCCGCGGTTATGGGCAGATGGGAATTTGTTAATGTCCGGTTCTAGATAACATGAAACTTAACTTAATTAAAATGAATCAACCGCGTGTGTTACCGTGATGGTCTCTTCTCGGCGGAGTCCGGGAAGTGAACATGGTGTTGGAGTAATGCTTGACGTAGGTTGTTCTAGGATCACTTCTTGATCATAGTTCTTCGTTCGTTCTTTGCCTTCTCTTCTCGCTCTCTTTTGCGAACAGGTTAGCCACCATATATGCTAGCCGCTTGCTGCAGCTCCACATATTACCTTGCCTTACCTATAAGCTTAAATAGTCTTGATCGCGAGGGTGCGGGATTGCTGAGTCCCCGTGACTCATAGTTTACTTCCAAAACCAGATGCAGGGACCGATGATAACGTTCCAGACGATGCGCTTGAGCTCAAGTGGGAGTTCGATGAAGACTCTCGCCGTTACTATGTGTCTTTCCCAGATGATCAGTAGTGGTGCCCAGTTGGGGCGATCGGGGACCGTGTCGCATGTGGGGGTTGATCTTTCATTTTGGTACCATAGTCGGACCATGAGTGTATTGGATGATTGTAATGTTATTCATGTATTTTTGTGTGACGTGGCGAGTGTAAGCCAACTATGTACCTTTACCCCTTTTATCTATTTACATGGGTTGTTGTGAAGATTACCTTACTTGCGACATTGCTTTCAATGTGGTCATGCCTCTAAGTCGTGCTTCGACACGGAGGAGATATAGCCACATCAAGGGCGTTACAGTTGATACGATCGCCATCACACACTCCCTCTACCTTCGGAATTAATGGTGAACCTAAATAAATGTTATTTGGTGTTTGCGTTGAGCATGAATGTGATTTGATCATGTTTATTGCAATATGGTTATTCATTTAAGTCAAAGAATAATTGTTGTTCTATTTGCATGAATAAAACCTTCTATTGTCATACAACCAATGTAAATGGTTTATTGAATCTCGATCGTAGTGATACACATATTCAATATTGATGCCAAAAGATGCAAAGTTAATAATGATAGTGCAACATACTTGTGGCACTGCCGTTTAGGTCATATTGGTGTAAAGCACATAAAGAAACTCCATGCAAATGGGATTTTGGAATCACTTGATTATGAATCATTTGATACTTGCGAACCATGCCTCATGGGCAAGATGACTAAAACTCCGTTCTCCGGAACAATGGAGTGAGCTAATAACTTATTGGAAATAATACATACTGATGTATGCGGTCCGATGAGTGTTGAAGCACGTAGCGGGTATCATTATTTTCTGACCTTCACAGATGATTTAAGTAGATATGGGTATATCTACTTAATGAAACACAAGTATGAAAGATTTGAAAAGTTCAAAGAATTTCAGAGTGAAGTGGAGAATCATCATAACAAGAAAATAAAGTTTCTATGATCTGATCGCGGAGGCAAATATTTGACTTACGAGTTTAGCCTTCATTTAAACGATGTGGAATAGTTTCACAACTCACACCACCTCGAACACCAAAGCGTAATGGTGTATCCGAACATCATAACCATACTTTATTAGATATGGCACGATCTATGATGTCTCTTACCGATTTACCACTATCATTTTGGGCACTGGCGGACGACCCCGGTGGGCAAGGTGTGCCAGCCGCCACACCTTGATTTGGTCCAAAAAAATTTATATATGCTTTGTTCGCTAATCGCTAGGATTCTGCGAATTGCTAATCTCTAAGTATAGAGAGAGGCCTTTCATTTTATTGGGCCAGGCCGCCTTAGCCGGCCCTGTATTCGGGCCTTCTAGTGACGCACCATGCACGAACGATGCATCGAGATCGAGCCTTTCATGCCAAGAGCAGGTGGAGTGGTGGAGCGATTCGAGTCAGGCAAACAGCGACCGAGTGACGCAGTCGGCTGTGGCGTCGAGCACTCGTCGGGCAAGCGTGAGGTGAGGCTAGGCGCTGCCGAGACAGGGACGCGGGCACACGGCGAGCGGTGGCTGTGGCTGGGCCTAGCGGATAGCACGACAGCACGACAGCACAACACGGCGGCAACGAGCTACCCGACTTCGCGTCCTTCTCGTCTTGGCCGTTAGAAGATGGAGAGCAAGGGGGCTGGGCCAATCACTACAAAAAAGATACATCCATGACATTTTGGGCCAAACGAAAATAAAATGTCATAGTTATGACACATCTATGACAATAATTATGACAAAACCCGGTATCATCGTAGATGTGGTGGGGTCCTACTTCTATGAAAAAAAATCATGACAGAAAATGGGCTTTTCATCCTAGACGGGCCAGAGAGGCAGCTACATGACATTCTTTGGGCCATCCATGACGGAAAAAACCATGGTAGAAGCAAGGGCGAGGAAAATATCGGGGAGTTCCCGGTTATGGTGGGTGGTCGGGGACCGAGCGATGCGCGCTTCTCTCATACACATACACGCATGGGTGCGAGGCGTTGGGCTCTAACTGAACCCGAGAGAGGCGTTGGGCTCTAACTAAACCCGAGCGATCGATCCCTTGTTGTTAACTGAACCCGAGTGATTCCTTCGCTCTGCTGCTAACTAAAGCCGATCGATGCTGCCTCTGGATGAAAAACGAGCATTGTTGGGGTGTTTGGATGAACAGTTCCCGATGGGGCGTTGGATGAACAGGACCCCATGGTAGTAGAGGCCGTTGCTGCTGGATGAACAGTACCCCGATCGATCGAGCCGGTGGATGAACAGGACCCCATGGAGGGCTGGATGAACAGGACTCCGTGGAGGGATGGATGAACAGTAGCCGATGGAGGGCTGGTTGAACAGTAGCCGGTGGAGGGCTGGATGAACAGTAGCCGGTGGAGGGGTGGTTGAATAGGACCTCGTGGAGAGGGCTGGTTGAACAGTAGCCGGTGGAGGAGCGCGCGGTGGAGGCTGGATGAACAGGAGCCCGTGGATGAACAGTCGCAGGTGGAGGCTGGAGGAGGTCGACGGTGGATGAATAGTAGCCCATGGAGGCTGGAGGAGGTCGACGGTGGAGATGAACAGTATCCCGTGGAGTCTCGTTTTGCGGTACGCCACACCCCTCCCGATGAATAGGACCCCCGTTTCGACTGTAGCGCTCCAACACAAGTATGTTTCCTCCGCTTTGCGGTACACCACACCCCTCCCGATCAACAGGACCCCGTTTCCACCGTACGATGTCTGTTTCCTCTGTTTTCCGGTATGCCAGACCCCTCCCGATGAACAGGATCCCGTTTTGACCGTGGTTGGTCGAACACAAGGCCATTTCCTCCGTTCTGCGGTATGCCAGGCATCATTTCCATCGGCTATTCCGTCCAAGCCGGTTGGCTCCCGACGAACAGCACGCGTTCCATTGCCTCCTGATGAACACAACACATTCCGTTGCCTCCCCATGAACACGACGACGACGCAGTTTCTCTGCTCCGACCCAGCCATGTACAGGAGCCCTGGCCGTACGTATGCGCAAGTAGGCGTTCGAGACCCCGCATGTATGTATGTACGTGGCCGTATTTACTTTCTTGCACCCTGGCCATTGTACGTACGTGTACATGCTACGTGCGCACCTCTACTACGACACGTGCCCTTCCTTACACGGCCATGGATCATCGCTACAGCCTGCAGACAGACCGATCGTATGTACGTACATGTTCGCAACCAGGATGACAACGCTACATATGCTTCGACCAGGTGGGTCCCGACTGTCTGGCACTTCCTTGCGTGCGAAGATGTAGTTGGTGGGTCCCAGCAATCAGCAGGGTGAATCATTTTTTTGCCCGTAATATGGACGCACTTCCTTGCGTGCGAAGATGTAGCTGGTGGGTCACAGTAGTCAGGGGGGAAACTGTTTTTTCACGAAATACGGTGGCTCATCCGGTGAGTCCCTGATGTCAGGTGGAGGAATAATTATTTTCCGCGTAATAAAGAGGCACTTCCTTGCGGCGGCCGTTGACCTAGCTGTCAGCCTCTCCACGTACAGTACTCTCCTGATGGAAGTCATTCGTTGACCACATTGACCACGCTGCGCCGAGAGCACCAGGGCGGCGGAGGGCAGTGATGCCTAGGAAGGGGATGACGCGGAGCCGGGGAAGACGCAGCAGTGGATGCCCACGCAGAGAGGAGTACGAGGGTTCACTGATTCAGTTGCGGTGTGAGGCTGCTGTCGCTGCAGGGCCTGGCCAGTGGTGGGAGTAGTAGGGGGAGGTGAGGCCTCGACGGCATAACAGCTGGCCACGGGAGGCAGGAGTAGGCGGCACGCCGGCGCTGCTTTGGGAGGCTAGACCAAGAAGACCAAAGGTTGAAGAATCACGACGGCCGTTGGATGGACATCGTACGGTCACTGCAGCTAGAATCGTTTATATCGACTAAGTTGACAAAGCCCTTGGTACGCGTCAACTTAGTAGACCCACAAGTCATCCTCTGAAACGGTGCACCCCAGATGTCAGGGGGGAATCATCTGTTGGGCGGCTGAAGCTAGAATATTTGAGATTGAAGAAGAAGCACGACATCCGTTGGATGGACATCAAACGGACACTGCTGCTAGAACCGTGTGTTGACTATAAGTTGACAAAGCCTTGCATACGTGTCAACTTACTTTTTTAGGGGACGCGTCAACTTAGTAGGCCCACAAGTGTGTGGCAAAGAACTTATAGCCTATTTGCGATTTGTAAGAATGTACAACACATTTTTGAATTCTAATTGAATTTAGTACAGCCCATTTATAGTTTGTTAAAAGTACAGCCCATTTTCTAGCTAGGACAACGATTGATAATTTCAACCAACCATTCAAAACAGAATTCAATAAAATTTCCCACATTTTGATGGGATCCAAAATATTTTTATCCCGAAATTTCTAGTCAGCTTAAATACAATTTCAATATAAATTTTTATTATGTAAAAATCCAACGAAACATTACGCGCGCAACAATTAGTGAAATTAAAATTTTCAAAATCCAAAAGTAGCATTTTATAAACTAATTACGTGTTTGGTGCATTTTCTTATAGTTACTGCCCAGTTTTTATAATTACGTCCGATTTATTATTTCTTAAAGCCCATTTTCTTGTTGAGCCTAATGCATCCCTCCTAGGGAAGATTTGCAGCCCAGCGAGGTGGAGAATAAGAAGTTCACCCGGATTGTGTAGAACTGTCGGCCCAGTTGCATTGATGATGTTGAAAAAAGGCCTGTGTAGTACAGTACAACCTTACATGGTACTCAGCCCACATTCAGCGACGCCGGAAAGGTCCAAACAAGGCCTCTGTACAACTTTTTGAAGTCACTGAGCTCAGTTAATAACTTAAGAAAAAAGTTAGAGTGTAGTGGAACCTAATTAAAAGCTGTCACCAACGAAGAAATAATTCAACGGGTCCCACTTGTGCGTGTGTGCGTATTTGTGTGTGTGAGAGAGAGAGTGAAAAAGAGACCCATCGGTCAATGCTCGTAAATACATCTTTCAGCCATATGCATTGATGATGCTCAGTAAAAACTTATATAGTTGACACAATCATATAGAACATCATAGCACACTGAACATGCATACAAAAATTTCATGCAGGCGGCACAATCATGGTGGAAGCAGTGCATCGCTACAGGTAGGGCTATGTTGAAACCAACGAACTCGTACATAATGGTTCAGCGTCTTTATCAATGACGAGGAAATATCTTGAATGTTGTGCAAAGAAAATAGACAAACAACACAATAAATATGTTCTGCTAGAACATTAAGTTGACATGCAGCCCTTTCTAAAAAAAGTTTAGGTAAAAAAATAGAATAGGTCACAATCAAATGTACTGGCACATCAGTGCTTCACACCTATAGCTCAGATTTAACTAGTATAGTATCTGACAAGATTCAGTTGTTACCTAAAATTAGAGCACATCCAGGCAGCCAGCCCTGCCTCTTGTCCCAAAGAAGTAGCGGCCTCTACCGCGTAATGGAGTAGGCCCTGTGCCATCCATCATTCCGAGAAACACGGGGAAATTCTGATGTTGACTCCTGTAATGGATGTCGTCGACGGACCCGGGCACCAGCGGCGGCGGCAGGACTTCGATTGATGGATTGACCACTTCTTCGACATGCACGAACACTCGATATAGGTACATCCCTAACATGGTCCACGGCGGCCTTGGTGGCGACGAATAGTACAACCCCGGTTCCTTCACCGGTATCTCAACACCAATCACCTTCGTTATGGTGGACGGCTTCTTCATCCATGCCATAACCGTCAGAGCCCAGCTGTCTGGAGGAACAAACATACTTACGAGCTCACCTCCAAGGTCGTTGATAAGCTCATTCATGGACTCGTTGTTCCAAGAATGTGGAGGCATGCCGTGGAAGGTAAGCTTTGTTAAAAACTCAAGCTCAGAGGGCACCGAGCCCCATCCTGGGTGCCACTGATCAAAGTTCACCAGTGCGCCATCACAGAACAAACACTGGGAAGATTCGAACACACGACTATAGTCGAAAGTTGTCTGGAACCTGACGAAAAACCAGCCGGTGGCGGACAGACTTCGATGAGCAAGTCATTTATTTGGATGCCGTGCGCAATGCCAAGAGCTTTGACAAGGTCGTCCGGCGAGATGGGATGCCGGTCGCTGTTGATGGTTACCATCAGCACTTTGCCGGCAAACTGGTCGTCAAGCGCCGCCATGCCACTATTGAGCGATAGCACGCAGCGCCCGAAGGCAGGACGGACCTCAGGATCTCCGGCTCGGAGATCCGCGTTGACCGGCGACATGATAGTGCGCTTGAGTACAGGGAGTATAGGAGGGTGATTTGGGGGAACTGGAGTAGGAATCAAGATTCCAGAGGTGGGGAGGGGCGGGAGATTGGGGATGAAAAGGTAGCATGTATTTCGAACACACGCAAACATGCTCTTGGCGCGCAAGCGCACGAAAACACTGGTGGCACCCACATGTCGGCCTAAGAGTCCCTATTCTTTCTGTTTTTGAGAGCCTGGCCTTTTTTGGAGGATCTTTTGAGAGCCCATCCTGAGAGTCATAATTGACCTATTTTGCATTGCGTTACTACTCGGCTCATATTCAACGACACCTCACTGGCCCAAACAAGTGTACATCATCAATAAGACACTAAGCTCAAATTATAACTTCAAAAAAGGAGATATACTCTGAACACTGGAGAATGGTGATGCCCTCATTTAGCCCACCAGCAGTTTGAGACAATAAACAGTTCGAAACAACGATATATAAAACATTCAAACACTGACTAGTGACTACTACTGACATAAACAGCAAGACATGATAGTTCATAAGAAGTCTTGCTACACCACCAAAACAGACCCATCTGCAGCACTCAGACTCTCGTGATCCAAATGAGAATGACATTCTAAATAGAGGAAACTATTACATAGTAAGAGTGACATAGACGAGGATGACCAAATGACAAGGAATATGCATAACAGAAGAGAGAACTACCCATCCAGAACAAGCAGCAAAGACAACAAGTCATTTGAAGAGGGATGATCCAACACCACATAATTTGCAGCCCCGATTCAGCCATCAGTGATCCACAAACACCAGTACTCCACCCTTTCGACGCAATAGCCCAATTACCTATCAACCTGAAGGCTTGAACCACATCACTGCCTGCCGGACTCGACACATCCAAGGATCAAAGTTAATCCAAATGCCTTTGTCATTCTCACCTTCTTTTGGCTGTAGGCTGTATCATTGTCAATCAGAGGAGTTTGCTCCTGAACTCCTAGGGATCGCCGTGTAGACACCATTTTCCATAGCAAACAGAGCCTCTCTGCCATCAAGGTCCTTGCCAACGGTGATCTCCTGGTTCATCGAATAATTGAGTCCAAGAAACAGAGAGTGTGAACCAAGGCTGTTTAGCCACCTCCAACTCAAAAATCCTGAAGGCCCCACCAAGCTGGTATCCTGCTCATAGACGTAACAGCCACTGTCCGGATACTCACGTATTTCAAAGTGCTTGAATATAGTGGGGGTTTTGCAATATAACTTTTCTGGCTCATGTGTCCGAATGATCATCAGTCTTTTGCTGTCGTCTGATCGAGCGAGGAGCCAGTTGTGCTTCCTTGTTTTTGGCATAGGTGGTGTGATTACAAAGGGCAGTAACTGTAGGGACACTGCATCATATCAAAAAGGACAAACATTGTTAATGTAAGATCAACATTGTTCAGAGTATGAGTAGGATAATGCAAGAAACAACATTGATATGTCCCTGTTGGAACTGGGAGGAAAATATAGGGAAATGTATATTGGGTTCGAAAATATAGAAGTGCCATGCATGGTTATACTCATGTTATCTCACAATCAATTCTTCACAAGAAACTACCATGTCATGCATGTTATGTAATCATGTTCTGTCCTCACAAACAAATTCTTCAAGGAAACTAACAGACCATGCATTGTTATATACTCATGTTCTATGGGAAAAAAATTGTGAGCATATTATTCGAGCCATTGCTTGCTGAAGGGCGAACATAGGTATGTACATACAGTAAGCATTACAGGATTTCACTACTTCCAAATATAGAGTTCTCCATATGCACATTTACTTCCCTGATGTATGGTTAGATGAAACCTACAGTGTGATGCATGTTTCTACATTAACATCAGACGGAAACAACTTACACGCGCCGTCCCAGCAATACGTGGTGCCATCTGCTTTGTCGATCGCGTAGATGATGCCATTGTGTTTAATAGCATCACAGAAGTGTGTATCAGCTTTGACGACGATCCACTGCGAGCTGAGCTGTCTCCAGCTAAAGAAGGAACCGACGGAAAGATAGGAGAGTCCCTTGTCGAAAAAGGCAATTAGCTTGAAGTCTGCGTAATCTGCATGTCGTGTGGGCACTTCGCAGATTACAATCTTCTGCAACACAAGGTGCGTCCAACTGACGACGTAATCTAGATGACTTGGACCGCGACAGTAACTCTATATCATCCAACGGAGGAAGGATAATCTCATGGGAGGTTTGGAAGTTCACGAGCACCAACCTTTTCCCGTCTTCTCTGATGGCAGCCATCTAGTGGCAGTTTATGCCGACCCAGTACATACCTGCAAGATGTTTTGGGCGATGGTGATCGGATCGGAGTCGAGGGAAATGATGTACGGCGACCCACTACATACCTACAAAGAAGTTTCGGCTAATGGAGGTCGGATTGAAGTCGAGGAGCATCATGTACGCCTCCGTATCATGGTGAGCAAATCTTGCAAGACCAGATAGCAGCAAGCAGGGTGTCTTGAAAAGCTTAGGCCTCACTTCGATGATGGCCGTGTGCATGCCCCTCGAGCATCCAGCCAGCCGCAGGGCGCTCAACATATCCATACATGAACAACAGAGTTCGTGGATGTCACCAGGGAGATTGCTCTAATCGTGGCTCATATGGATGTTGCGCGTTTCATGTTCGGCCATGGTGGAGTTTGGAAGGTGGGGTTTTTGGGGGCTTGATTTACGGGGGAGAAGGCTCTCGGTGCTGGAGCGGCTAGCGAAGGAATAGTGGTACTGGGGGAGGCAAGGGTACGCGGGGGCACGGTGAGATGATGAAGAGTGACCTCTTTTTTGTGTGAAAAATGAAGAGTGACATCAGGATCCCCGGCAAGACGGAGATGGAGATGGAGTGGTGCTAGGGGAGAGGGAGATGAGGCGAGGCATGCTATATAGCAGCGGTGACAGTGACTGCACAGTGCACAAGGTGAGGCTGTCTTTGGTAACCCGGACACGCCGCCTGGACTGGTGTCACCTCGGGTCAGGGTCTTGTCACTTCAGTGTGAGGACCGGATGAATAATAGTACAGTAGTATTTTGACCATCAAGTGTACCATAGTACTACTACTACTAGTAGTAGGAGTTGTAGGAACATGTGTAGTACTCCCTCCCTTCCGGTTTATAGGGCTCAAATCTCAAATCTCATCAACCAAGGCATTTTGTGAGTGGAGGAATGTATCTCGTACTCTACAAAACTACCCCAATTAAACTCATGCATTAATTTGGATTAATTACAGTTCATGCATGCTTGGCCACTAGATGAGTAGGAACATTGCATGCATTGGTGTGTTCCTTTTTAATTCTTGCATGCAAAGATTTAATGCGCATTGGAAACTAAAAATGAGATGGAGATGAGCCCTTTCAATTGGAAAAACAAACAAGGTGAGATAAGCCTTATAAATCGAAAAGGAGGGAGTACTCTCGTGCTAGCATGGCTATGGGTTCACTTCATCCTCCAGGTATCATCCATATTGCGAGCAGAACCAAATTCTCGTGCATGTGGAAGCGCGAAGAAGGACTTTTATCTACTTGCATAGGTCCCACCTGTCAGGAGGGGTGCAGAAATAAAAAGGAATCATAAAATGTCTTGCCACAGTGATTCAAAAGAGTGACCTCAACTAGCCAGTGGCACGTGTAGCGCTAGAAGGATGGGCACGTATAGGGACAGGCCCCACTCCTTAGTCTACCCCCGTAGCCTTTTCGTTTAGTCTACCTAGCGGTATAATCAACTGCCCGTAGGCCACTTCTCCCATTTACTTCTCCATCGGGAACTGATTCTCCTCGGCTTCTTCACTACTCCTTCATCTTCATTTGCATCCAAACCACACTGCATTCACATTGTTTTAACCTCTTCACATCCTCCTGGAGTAATTCCGAAGCCCCTATAAATAATCATCTTCTTCAGTTAGACTAGCCATCTAATCCTATTCTCCAAACCATAGCCCTCCGGTCCAGCGGTTCCAAACGGCGACAGAGATCGAGATGCAGGTTTTTAGCGTCCAACATGTCCTCGTCGAAGGCTCGTTGAGCATAGTTGCCACAGTCACCGACCACCCAAGGGTTGTTCGGAAGTGGATCAACAATGTATCCAACTCCCTCCAACAGGTGGAGATGAAGGTCATCGGTCTCGACGCAGAGTACATGGAGTGTGCCACTAGGAAGATCCAACGCGCCGCCGTCCTTCAGCTGTGCCTCGAAGATGATGTTTTGGTGTACCACATCATACACGCTCTGTCAGGACCCCGATTCCAAGTCACATCGATCTAGCCGGTAACACCTCATATCACATTGCGGCCTCATGCACGGTATCCCCATGGGTGTCGCCTTACCATGGCCCGGGACCGTTTGCGCCTTTTAGCTCATGTATATGATAGTGTCGCTAGCATCCATATGACAGAGAACCCGGGCCGACATGGCTAGTCGAGAACCCAAACCGGCACAGACCTATGGAGACAGGCATACATGAATCACATCGAGCATGTCGGTCATCAGCGAGTGAATCCAGGCTGTAGCAGTAGGCTAACAGGACTCCGGGGAACCCGGGCTGTAGCAGGCTAGGCAGGACTCTCGATGTCACCGCGTGACATTTCCCCGAAGCGACAGACATAGGAACGAAGTGAAACACATGCCAGCCAGTCAAATGTCCTGAGCAGTAGTGCTGGGCTAGCAGGACTCCGGTGAACCGGGCTGTAGCGGACTACTATGGCTCGAGGAACACTAGACTACATTTCCCCATAAGAAAGGCTGCCAAGGATAAACAACTAGATTGTCGGATCCCACACATACCAAGCATTTCAATCATACACACAATATGCTCGATATGTGCAAATACAACATGGCATCACAACAAAACTCTACAACTCAAGTACTTTATTTAAAGTCTCCAAAGAGCCAAACATAACATGTTCATATAGGTAGGGGTCACATGACCCGACACTCAAGTCATACAAGCATACAAGCACATGCGGAAGCAAATAGTCTGAGTACAGACACTAGAAAGAAAGAAGGCTTCTCGAAGCCTGTCTATCTACATAGGGCCCTCCATGGTCAGGATCACCACCTGGGTGGCAAGTCACTCATCAATGTCGAGATCTACATAAAACCCATCGGAGGGGCGGTGTTGTCGTATGAAAACAGTAATTAAACAAACATGAGTACAAAGGTACTCAGCAAGTCTTACATCAGAACCTACTATACATGCTCATTCTCAAGAAGGTGGTGGAGTTATTGCAGCAAGCCGGCTTTGACTCTTGGCTAAGCTATCCTACGGGACACCACTTAGTAAAATAGTTTTCGCACACGAGTCCACTAATCACCAACACAATACACCACCGGGGATCCTCCCTCGTCATCCTACGAGAGGGCCATCCTTGGTACTCACACTTATCTTGAGTCTTTTAGTAGTATCCATTAACTTGTCTATGAACTGTATAGGCAACCAAGTAGTCCTTTACCGCGGACGCGGCAATTCAAATAGATGCTATTAACCCTGCAGGGGTGTACTTCTTCATACACGCTCTCACCACTTACCGCCGTTTACACGACTTGTACTCGGCAACCTTCAAGAGGAAGCCCAACGAGGGTGTCGTCCACGACCTACCTAAACACTCAAGTCTCTAGTCCAGGTTTATCGCATATCCAAGTTCCATCCGTAGGGAGTCCGGCCGAGGTTTCCACATACGGCCCTGAAAGATGTGAACAGGGTCCCGAGACGCCAAACGGGCGCTCGGCATACCTGGCCACGGTGTATCTACCGCAACATAGCCCACCCCTAGGGTCAACGCTACACACGGCCGCCAACACATAACCTACAAACACCAGAAACTAATTGCAAATCCTGGACAAAGTACTAGGGTGATTAAGAAGCCGAGAGGGTCAATTAAGGATCCCAATGCATGGTAGTAGCTGATTCTTAAAATCACACATGCAGATCTCAGTTCTTAGGGATGGCCTCAATGAAACAACCCACCATGTACTCCTACATGGCCTCTCATCGATACCTTTACCAAATCATGTTCAACACATCCCTCACATTACCGACATAATCATTTCACTCTAGCCCATCACCCAGATGAACCAGACCTGACACAACTCTAAGCATAGCAGGCATAGCAAGGTAGGAAACACATACAAGGCTCAATCAACTCATACACATGCTAGTGGGTTTCATCTAGTTACTGTGGCAATGACAGGTCATGCAGAGGATAAGGGTTCAACTACCGTCGCACACAGCAGTTTGAAACGTTGTTGTCTTAATGCAGTAAATGAGAGCAGAGGCGAGAACATGGGATTGTATCGATATGATCAATGGGGTTGCTTGCTTGATGTAGTGGTAGTAGGGTACTGCCCTTCAGACGAATATTCGGGGTTATCCTCGGAGGCAGAACCTACCACGAAGGACACACATAACATAATCAACACATGACAATATGCAACAATATGATGCATGCTATGACATGGCAAAATGATGTGTCCTGCCTAATGCAATGTGAAACAAGTTGAAATGGGTCCATTTGAATCAAAGATTCAAATGAAGGTTAAAGTTCTTATGCATAATAAGTGTATTAGCTTGTTTCACCTAAAAAGCAAGGTTAAAGTGATTTTTCATGCATGAAACCATTTTAGATGGATAGATTGAATTTTTCTGATCATTTTTCATATACAATTTGTTTGATTTGGAGCTATGGTTGATTTTCTATGATTTTTAGAAGTTTTGGCTATTTTCTGGAATTTCCTATGTAAAAATAAATCCAGAAAATGAATAATTGCGTCAGCACTGTGTCACTGTGACATCAGCAAGTCAAAGGCGCCAGGGCCAGTCAAACCTGACTGGTGGGCCCTGTCTGTCAGTGTCTCAGCTAACTAACAGACTTGAGTTAGTACTAATTAACTGTCAGTGGGGCCTGGGCCCACATGTTAGTGACCTAAACTAACTAAAATTAGTTAACACTAATCCGAAACTAATTAACAGGCCAGCCCCACCTGTCATAGGCTCAGGGGGGGTCAACCTGGGCCCACACGGGTCAGGCATGGTCAACTCACCGGTCAGCGGGTCAAGGCCTGCCGACGTTTAGCCGCCGGCGAGGCGAGATGCGGTGGCACACTGCGGGATTTGCCCACAGGGCATCATTTTCTGCGCGTAGAGCAGCTACGGGCAGCTGGTGCTCGCCCACATCCACCCATGGTGATGGCTTGGCCGGGGAGTGGCCCGAGCATCGCCAGCGACGAGCTTGGCGGAGGCCGAAGCTCGGGTCATCTCGTGCATGTGGCTGGAGTGGCCTAGGCGGCGTGGCGCTTGCACCTACAACATCTACGTGATGCAGTGAGTGTGACGGGCACAAGCCCGTGACCAAAAGGTCACTGGAGCATCGCCGGCGATGTGGTCAGGCGGCAGTGCATTCAAACGGAAAAGGCACGGCGGCTACAGAGCTCTAGCGATGAAGCAGAGAGAAGGGGGAGGAGCAGTAGCTCACTTGGAAGCCGCAGAGAAGGTCAGCGCGCTCGGGGAAGGTTCGGTGCGGTCGGAACGGTGACGGGGATCTCGGCGGCGTGAGGTTGAAGACGACGGCGGCGGGGACGATGCAGGGGCTCCGGCGTCGTGCTGCTTGGCTAGTCGACGTAGTCGACGACGGCGAACTGTCCGGACACGGTGAGAGGGCGCGGGGACGGTGTTGGACGTGGCTGTGGCGAGTGGCAGCGACGGTGACGTCTCGGGCGACGTCGGGGAGGGCGAGAGAGAGGAACCAGAGGGAAGAGCGATTGTCTGCGAGGTCGAGGAGAGAGAGGGGGGTCGTCCCACGTCGACAGCTTGACGAGGGGAGCGGCGAGGCGACGGGCAGCTGCGTGGCGCGCATGCTGTGCTCGCTGTCGAGCAGCTGCTTGCCTGCCTGGCCAAGCCAAGCAGCTCGCTGGAGCGTTGGCTGGGCTGGGCCGACAGGTGGGCCTGCTGGGTGGGCACCAGGTAAGCTTTTCTCTTTCTCTCAGTCCTGTTTGTTTTCTTTTTCAATTTTTCTGTAACTTTAAGGCTTTATTAAAATTACTTAGGCACTTGCTAAAATCCTGAAATTAATTGTGGGCTATGTTGGGATTATTCCCAACAGCCCTCACTTAACTCCAGAATTATTTGGGCATTTAAAATATTTTATAGCATTTAAATGCCCAAATTCAAATACTTATGATTTAATTCAAAGAATCCAGAATGTCCTAGAAAAGAGTGCACCATTTTTGCCAGGGGTTTTAACCCAATCCAGAAATGATGAACATTTTGTGAAGGGCATTTTGGATTCATTGAAAATAATTTTATTAAACCCTAGTTGTTTCCGGGGGGTGGGTTGCTGGGGGTTCTGTCATCCCCATCTCAAGTTTCTGTGGAAGTAGACATGATGCAAGACTCTAATGCATGAACCAGCTATGGTGTGACAACTCACCCCCACTCAAAAGAATCTCGTCCCGAGATTTAGGATCCTCCGGGAAGAAGGTGGGGTACTCGAGTCGAAGACGACCCTCCCTTTCCCAAGTGGCTTCTTTCTCGGAATGGTGTGACCATTGAACCTTGAGAAACTTGATATTATGGCATCGAGTGGTACGCTCGGCTTGATCAAGGATACGAACGGGATATTCTCAATATGAGAGGTTATCTTGTAGATCAAGCGTTTCGTGGTCCACTCCACGGATAGGATCCGCGAAGCAACGCCTGAGTTGAGAAACGTGGAAGACATCGTGAACACTGGAAAGATGCGAAGGTAGTTCCAATTTGTAGGAAACTTCTCCTTGTTTGGCAAGAATGCGAAAGGGTCCAATGTAACGAGGAGCCAATTTGCCTATGATATGAAAGCGATGGGTTCCCTTTAACGGAGTAACCCGAAGGTAAGCCTTCTCGCCGACTTCATAAGTCATGAGCTTATGTTTACGATCATATTGGCTCTTTTGACGAGATTGGGTTGTTTTCAATTTCTCACGAATAACGCGAACCTGCTCTTCTGCTTCCTGAATCATATCCGGGCCAAAGAGTTGTCTTTCCCCGGTTTCAGACTAGTTAAGAGGCGTTCGACATTTTCGTCCATAGAGAACTTCGAAAGGAGCCTTGCCCAAGCTAGCTTGATAACTATTGTTATAAGCAAACTCCGTGAATGGAAGGCATTTCTCCCAACCCATTCCGAACGAGATGACAGAAGCTCAAAGCATATCTTCCAGAATTTGATTGACTCGCTCTACTTCACCACTTGATTGAGGATGGAAGGCGGTGCTAAAAGAGAGACGAGTTCCCATAGCATTTTGGAAACTTCCCCAAAATCGAGAGGTGAAGAGACTCCCATGGTCTGAGTTAATTTCCAATGGGACACCATGAAGAGACACTATTCGGGAGATGTATAAATCATCTAGCTGGCTAGCGGTGATACTCTCACGAACAGGTAGGAAATGGGCTACTTTGGAAAGACGGTCGATCACGACAAAGATGGCATTATTCCCTCTCTTGGTCCTGGGAAACCCAGTAATGAAATCCATACTGATTTTATCCCATTTCGACTTGGGAATAGCCAAAGGTTGAAGGGTGCCAGCAGGCCATTGGTGCTCTGCTTTAACATGATGATAAACGTCGCAATTAGCGATGTATTGAGCGATTTCTCTCTTCATCCTAGTCCACCAAAACCTCTGGCATAGGTCTTGATACATCTTAGTACTACCGGGATGAATGGTGAGAGGGGATTCATGAGCTTCCTTAAGAATCAACTGGCGTAAATGTTGTTTCTTGGGAACCACCAAGCGGTTCTCGAAGAAGACAACACCTCGCCCATCCATGGAAAAACATTTAGCAACTCCGCTAGCGATGTTTTCCTTAATCCGGGATATGCCCTTATCATACTTCTGGGCGGTTATGATTTGATCCATAAGGTTAGGCTTCGCCACCAGGGTGGATAGGAATCCTCGAGGAACTATGTGATGGTTAAGCTTACGAAATTCCTCATGGAGAAGTGGTTGACTTTGTTGTAACATCAGGTTGTTACAATAAGATTTACGACTCAGCGCATCAGCCATGACATTGGCTTTGCCCAGGGTGTAAGTTATTCCTAAGTCATAATCCAAGATCAACTCGACCCAACGTCTTTGCCTGAGATTCAAATCCGGTTGGGTGAAGATATATTTCAAACTTTGGTGATCGGTGAAGATCTCGCAACGATTACCAAGAAGGTAATGTCGCCAAGTTTTAAGTGCATGGACTACAGCTGCAAGCTCTAGATCATGTGTGGGATAATTTTCCTCATGGGGGTGTAATTGCCGTGAAGCATAGGCAATTACCTAACGATCTTGCATGAGTATGCAACCTAGTCCTTGTCGCGAGGCGTCGCAATAGATAATAAAGTCCTTGGAGAAATCTGGTGGTACCAGTACGAGAGCAGATGTTAGGCGTCTTTTCAGTTCCTAAAAGCTGAACTCGCACTGTGGGGTCCACTCGAACTTTTTATCTTTCTTGAGGAGTTCAGTTAGAGGTTTAGCAACCTTGGAGAAATTCTCGACGAAGCGGCGGCAATAGCTCGCTAAGCCAAGGAAGCTCCGAACTTGCTTGACTGTCTCAGGTGGAGTCCAATCAAGGACGGCTTGAACTCGCTCGGGACGGACAGCAATATCCTTACCAGAGATTACATGGCCTAGATAGGTCACTTTTGGCAACCAAAATTCACACTTGGAGAATTTTGCATAAAGGCGATGCTCTCGATGTTTCGTCAATACCAACGTTAGATGTTCGGCATGTTCCTCTTCATTCTTGGAGTATATGAGTATGTCATCGAGGTATACTATGACAAATTTATCCAAATACTCCATGAAGACCGAGTTCATTAACCAAGAGAAGGTGGCTGGGGCATTGGTTAAACCGAAGGACATAACGGTGTACTCGTATTGGCCATAACAAGTAACAAAGGTCATTTTGGGAATATCCCCGTTTATGATTTTGATTTGATGGTAGCCCAACCTCAAATCCATCTTGGAAAAGACTGAGGATCCAGCGAGCTGGTCATACAGATTGTTGATCCTGGGAAGCAGATACTTGTTCTTGATAGTGACCAAGTTGACAGGTCGGTAATCTACAACCATCCAATCCGTTCCATCCTTCTTCTTGACGAAGAGGATGGGGCAAGCCCAAGGAGAGGAACTAGGACGGATGAAACCCTTTTTCAAGGACTCATCGAGTTGGTTCTTAAGCTCGACTAGTTCTAAGGGTGCCATCTTATAGGATCTTCTAGAAATTGGAATGGTTCCTGGAACAAGGTCTATCACAAACTCGACATCCCTGTCAAGTGGAACACCTGGCAGTTCTTTTGGAAAGACATCCAGAAAGTCCTGGACTACCGGAATATCTCCAAGGTCTGGAAGGGGGTTGACATTTAGGGAGTAAAGCTGGCGCTTGGCCACTCGAGTTAAAACATTGACTGTCTTGCCCGATGGGTGAGTAAGTTGAACGGTTCTAGTGGCACAATCAATCTTAGCATAATGAGCTGACATCCAGTCCATACCCAAGATGATGTTTATGTACGAGGACTTGAGAGCTATTAAAGATGCAAGGAAGACAAGTCTATCGACAAGAATTTCATTCCCATGGCTTACTCTAGAAGTTTGCCATCTAGAGCCAGGGGTTTGAATTTCCATGGTAGTGGGCATGTCATAGAATGTTGTGTTATGCAATCGAGCATAGCTCTCAGATATGAATGAATGAGATGCTCCAGTATCGAAAAGAACAGATGCCGGATGGCAATTAACAAGGAGCGTACCAAGGACGACGTTAGGATCCTCATGATCCTCCTCGGCTGAGACATAGTTAACATGGCCACGTGCAGTGGTGACCGGCTTGGCGTAGAATGTCTTTCCCGCTGGCTTACCACGACCAACGGACTTTCCAGAATTATTGGGGTTGTTGTTCTGGGGACACTCTCGACTGTAGTGATCCGACTCTCCACACTTGAAACATGTCACAACATTGGGGCATGGAGCAGCATTAGCAACGGGGCCACCATAGGGCTTGGACGGTGCAAACTGCTGGTTGGGACGAGGCGCCTCAAAGGATGGCCTCGGAATGAACCTTGGTGGTAGTGCCGTGCTTGGAATCCACACCCGGCGCTTCTGAGATCTAGAGCCGGATGAAGAGCCAAAATCACGGGAGTGCTTGCGTGAAGCGTCATAGTCAGACTGGCCTGTCTCAGCACTGATGGCTTTATTGACCAACTTCTGAAAGGAGGTGCACTCGTGCAGACGAAGATCGCGGCGAAGCTCAGGGCTAAGTCCCTTGCGGAACCTTGCCTGCTTCTTAGCGTCGGTAGATACTTCTTCAGGAGCATATCGTGCCAGATTCCAAAATTCACGACTATATGCATCCATAGTCAGTCTTCCTTGGGTGAAATTGCAGAAGTCTTCCCTCTTGCAATCTATGAGACCTTCCGGGATGTGATGCTCATGGAAAGCCTCACTGAATTCAGCCCAAGTAGTGATTTGGCCGACCGGGCGCATAGCTTCAAAAATTTCCCACCAAAGACTACCAGGGCCTTTGAGGTGATAGGCATCATAAGTAACCTTATCAGCTTCGGCTACGTTGGCAGAACATAGCTTGTGGGTGATGCTGCGAAGCCAGTCATCCGCGTCGAGGGCTCGACGGAATGGTTAAACTTTGGTGGGTACAACTTGATGAAGTCATTGATTGACACCAAGTCATTTCGCTGATGGCGTGCAGTGTTCTGCTCAATCCGCTCCAGCACGCGGTTAGTCTCACACTTGTTTCTTTCCGCCTCCAGCATCACTTCGGCCAAAGAAGGCGGGTGAGGCAGATTTTCACCCCAAACTGCACTGGCTTCCCCCTGCTCCGGGGCAGCAGGGTTGCTGCGGGTTTTGACCATCCTAGGAGAAAACAAGACAACAGTTTAGATAAGGATGGCACAACTTAGCAAGGAAGTGCAGAATGTAATGGATAACACGGAATGCAGAGATGTTCATCCGTATGACATGGTAATATAGAACTGCCATATATATACCAATGGTCATACACACCATACATAGTTTAGTACAAGCCCAGGCTACAGTACAACTATGATGAAAGACGTTACATCTACTCGGAGGCATTCCAAGCTCCTATACATTATTTGTCTACACCTCCGGAATTGATTACACACTAAGTCATATTCCACAAGTCACGCAGGACAGTGGAGATACAACTATTAAAATACTAGTGATACTACTACTAACTCAGACAGCTCCGTAGTAGTCCTCATAGAAGTCACCTCCATAGCCTGGAAGTTCAACGTGATCATCCGGGAACAGACGGTCCTGAGGAGCTTGTGGACCAAAGGGGCTAGGATGAGGTCTTGGACCAACAAACGGTGGCCTGCGGGGACCATGGGGTGGGGTGATGCCTCCCACATCACGCCAATCCACCATGTCTGGCAGAGCAGATCTCACAAGATACAGATCCCTCATATCCATACATCTAGCTTGCACAGCAGGTGCAAACCGAGTCAAAGTGGCCCAATGATCAGCACGGGTGTTGAAAAGCTCCAGTCTCAAGGCCCGATTCTCTCGGTCCTTATCCTCGAGCATCTCGGCAGTGGTGCGAGTTAGTGAGTCCTCACGTGTGGACTCAACATAGATAGCCTGGAGATACCCTTGCGCTCCCGGGAGTGAAGCTGGCATGTGACGGAAGTCGGTGTTCTGAAGCAGGCCAGTCCGGATTCGCATGATGGTCATCATGGAATAGGCAGCATCCTGCACAGCCATCTCAACAGTAACCCCGAGTCCATAGGAACAGTGGAGGGGCTCGGTAGATCCAGGATAAGAAGGAAATATCCTGACGGTGCAGAAATATTGGCTTTGATTAAAGTCTCGAAATTGCTCTTCGACAATGTATTTGGGATACCAACGGTAACCCGTCTCGATCATTACCCGGACTAACATAGCAGTATGACCGGGCACATCGAGGCACCGGGTCAGGCGAACCACTTGGTTTTGAGCACGAGTGGCCATCTGAAAGCACAACCACAATGCAAAGACATTAGAATTTCTAGGGAAAATTGGACAACATAACAGCTGTAAATGCTCAGAAAAAGATTTGAGACATCCACAACAGTTTGCAACACCACTCAACAATATCATATAAAGGTTCTGATTCAACTGGCAACATACTCAAAGTGGTAGAAACTGAACTTAGGCTGGTAACCAACAATCCTATAAGTTACAATGGATTAGTAACACGTGAACCTGACAGAAGAAGAGAGCCTAGTCCTTAACCCATGTTGAATGAGAAGAGAATGACTCAGATCAAAGAGCATAAGGAAAAGGAGTAAAAAGAGCCTTACGTTCCCTCCCACAATCAATTCCCCTACATATAACTAAAGCATTTCTAGACTCGACATCGACCAGTTTGGCTCAACGAACCTACAGGCAGTCCGGCTCTGATGCCAACACTGTCAGGACCCCGATTCCAAGTCACATCGATCTAGCCGGTAACACCTCATATCACATTGCGGCCTCACGCACGGTATCCCCACGGGTGTCGCCTTACCATGGCCCGGGACCGTTTGCGCCTTTTGGCTCACGTATATGATAGTGTCGCTAGCATCCATATGACAGAGAACCCGGGCCGACATGGCTAGTCGAGAACCCAAAGCGGCACAGACCTATGGAGACAGGCATACATGAATCACATCGAGCATGTCGGTCATCAGCTAGTGAATCCGGGCTGTAGCACTAGGCTAACAGGACTCCGGGGAACCCGGGCTGTAGCACTGGGCTAACAGGACTCCGGGGAACCCGGGCTGTAGCAGGCTAGGCAGGACTTCGGATGTCACCGCGTGACATTTCCCCGAAGGGACAGACATAGGAACGAAGTGAAACACATGCCGGCCAGTCAAATGTCTTGAGCAGTAGTGCTGGGCTAGCAGGACTCCGGTGAACCAGGCTGTAGCGGACTACTATGGCTCGAGGAACACTAGACTACATTTCCCCATAAGAAAGGCTGCCAAGGATAAACAACTAGATTGTCGGATCCCACACATACCAAGCATTTCAATCATACACACAATATGCTCGATATGTGCAAATACAACATGGCATCACAACAAAACTCTACAACTCAAGTACTTTATTTAAAGGCTCCAGAGAGCCATACATAACATGTTCATACAGGTAGGGGTCACATGACCCGACACTCAAGTCATACAAGCATACAAGCACATGCGGAAGCAAATAGTCTGAGTAAAGACACTAGAAAGAAAGAAGGCTTCTCGAAGCCTGTCTATCTACATAGGGCCCTCCATGGCCAGGATCACCACCTGGGTGGCAAGTCACTCATCGACGTCGAGATCTACATAAAACCCATTGGAGGGGGCGGTGTTGTTGCCTGAAAACAGTAATTAAACAAACATTAGTACAAAGGTACTCAGCAAGTCTTACATCAGAACCTACTATACATGCTCATTCTCAAGAAGGTGGTGGAGTTATTGCAGCAAGATAGCTTTGACTCTTGGCTAAGCTATCCTACGGGACACCACTTAGTAAAATAGTTTTCGCACATGAGTCCACTAATCACCAACACAATACACCACCGGGGATCCTCCCTTGTCATCCTACGAGAGGGCCATCCTCGGTACTCACACTTATCTTGAGTCTTTTAGTAGTATCCATTAACTTGTCTATGAACTGTATAGGCAACCAAGTAGTCCTTTACCGCGGATGCGGCTATTCGAATAGATGATGTTAACCCTGCAGGGGTGTACTTCTTCATACACGCTCTCACCACTTACCACCGTTTACACGACATCCAACAACATGTTAACTATGCTAGGAAGAACACTCTAATGGAACCCACGTCCCATGTTGGCACTCCCACCACCCCTCCGGCGATTTTCACCTCTCTCCATTGATTTCTTGATCCTCCCGGGCCATCTTTTCCGGCGTTCTCTCTGGATCAAGGCAATACCCATCTCCTATGGGTTCTTCTGGTGGATCTACCCTTGGTTTGTATTTCTTCAAGGGTAGCGTTTTCGCTAATGAAGTTTTCAGATCTATTGGTTGCACAATTCATCCGATGGGAGGAGGGAGGGATTTCATTGTGATCGTGTCTTTTAGTAGGTACGTCTTTCGCCTGTCAGAGGATTCAGTGGCGGCGGCGCTGGAAGCTGCGCTAGGTGGATCGGCAATTGATCTTCGGGTCAGTCATGTTAAGGACAAGGTTTTTTATTTTGAAGTCTCATGCAAGCAGGTTGGCTTTCTTATCATGGATCTACGCTCTTTTGCTTGTGATTTGTTCAAGTGTTATTTCCATCTTTGGGGTAATGGAGGACCTAATTGGGTTCGTGAGCTTAAGATTTGGCGAAAGGAATGTGATGCTGAATGGATTCTGATTAGTCCTACTAAGCGTAGGTCCTCGTTAGGTTTAATGGCTATGCATAAGGCCCCGGTTTGGTCATCTCTCAAATCCTCAAATTCAACCAGTAAAAAGCTATCTTTTGCCACGTTTGAAAGGTATTCTGCTTGCAAGGGCTATAGATAGCCAGCTACTCAGAATTGCATTGATACTATAGTTGATGGAGGGTATAATCTTTCAGCTCATGAGCGTGTAGTCATTCGGCAACCTCCTGCTCTAGTCTGCGTTGGACGGTGGCAAGGCCACCCATTGTGTTTGGTACAGTCAACTTGTCGCCGGAGTTGCACCGGCCGACTGTTGGGCCTCGTTCTGGTCCGGTTTCTGTGGATCAGCAGCCCTTGATTGCTGGTAATCTCTCGGCACAATTTGAGGAAGCGGGAACCGCTTTAATTCAAAATGGGTGTTTAGAATCGGGCCCTTCACAATTGGTCGAATCGGACCCTTCACAATTGGTCAGCCCACAATGTGAGAGCTCAGTGAGTCAGGGTTCTATTGCATCTGGTGGGCTTGAAGCTAGCCTATCTGCTTCTGGGCTTCCCGATATTGGGTTGGTTTCATCTGTGTGCCAAAGCCTGGAGGGTGTTACGCTAGAAATCCCTTCTACACAAGAGGCAGCCAGGCAGTTTGATGCTATGGTCGATGACATGGTGGACCGTGTTTTAACATGTACGATTTATGCTCAGAAGGTCCACATGGCAGTCTCTTGTGGAATGCGAGCAGTCTGCTTGGCTTGCTCTCGTGTGGGTCACTCTAGGCATGAGTGTAATGATTTTGCTCGGGCTCATGGATTGGTTTGGAGGCAGAGCTCGCTGCAACAAAACATGAGTATTTTGGAATCCTCAGCTGATCAGGGGAAGGGAGCCGGGATTATTGGGATATCTACTCCTGTCACATCACCACCGCCCACATTGTTCCAATCTCCTCGCCTCCCTGCCAAGGAAACCTCCTGCCCTTCCAAAGAAAACCTCTGCTCGTCGCCGCTGCAGCCGGCCATGGTGAACTTTGAGCTCGACCCACACCATCTGGTGCCGCCGGGGCATCACATCATCGATGGTGGGGAGCGACGTCTGCCCCGCACCTTCTTCACGCATGCGACCCGCCCGCCTCGACGCCATGAAGATTACATGGTGGCTGAGGTTATGCCTGCTCCGGATGGATCTCTCGGACCTGTTAGAGAGGAGGTGGTTCAGTTTCTTCAGAACAGAGGTATTCTTGTCCGTTCTGCTCAGTCGTGGTTTCATGGAGTTGGTCTATTTCAAGTTCGGGATCCGTCTGTTAGATATACTTTGATTCAGCATCCGCCATTTGCTTTGGGGAATGATCGATTTGTTAGATTTATGAAGCATGATGAGGGGGAAAACTTCAAAGGAAATCATGGTTTTCGTAAGGGCTGGCTCATGTTCGTTGGGATTCCACTTGATTATCGTACGACAGAGTATATCTCTCAGGCAGTAGGTACTTTTGGAAAGTTTCATTCTTGGGATAGTGAAGATCCGTACCTGGCCCATATTGTTGTGGAGGCAAGCTTTCCGGATACGCCTCTTGTGCCAAGGGATGTGGTTTTTGGAGATTATGCTGAATGGGGGGGGGGGGTGCACAAGTTTCCTGGACTGCTGCATGTTATGTTCTTGGGGCAGACTTTGCCGACCAGATGCCCAATGATGAGGATCCGATGTCTTTGGATGGCAATCCTCATCCAATGCCTGGACACCTAATTCCAAACAACATACCATTTGTTCTCCCGCCTTACCCAATGCTTGGATGGAATGACGCACCTCTCACACCCCTCCCCCTCCTGATAACCCAGTTGCTACTGGTTGGGGCAATGCTCAATGGGGAGATGAGGAGGACAATAATAAGCCCCCACAGCCCGTTGTGCCAGAACAAGATCAAGTCTCCATTGTCATTGATCAACCAGAAGAATCTGAGTCTGTTGAGAAGCCTCTGCAGGTCGTTCAACCGCAGCATCCACCATTGCTCGATCTGATTGCCCCAGTTCATGTTCAACCTGCAGCTGTGGTAGAAAATCCATTGGCTATTGTCCCCTATCGGCCACCTGTAATTCAGCACCATCAAATCTTCATTGGGATGGCTCGGATAGTGGCTGGACCAACTCTTCCGCCTGAAATGCTTTGGAAGCACTCGTTTGAGAATTTGATATTTGACTTTTCAGTGAAGGAGGTGCCCAGGTCCATTTTCTTCAAGCCCTTTGGGACTGTCACCTATTCCAAGCGTAAATGGTCGATTGCATTTGAGGACTCTCAGAGGATGTCCATGCTGGTCCCAAGTTTGCCCAGTACTCTGCCTAGCAATATTGCAACTGTCACTAGGCGCCCAGTTTCTCGATCCTTGTTTGGTAGTTCTTCTGTCTCAAGTGATGGGCATTCTGGTGATGTGAGTTCTGTTGGGCTGTTGATTTCTGATGCTGTGGTTGCTGCGGATTCTGGGGCTGTGGGGCTTTCTGGCCAGGAGGAGGTTTCCTCTCCTGTGGTTTTCGCTACGGAGTCCAACACTCGTCATAAAAACCAGCGTGGTAGGTGGAAGATATCTCCTCCCTTGGTGGACACTTCAGTTAGAAGATGTGCGAGGAGCGCGGCAAAGTTGGATGGTTTCAAATCTGTGGTTTTTGAGCAACTTTCACTTCAGCCTGCTAAAAGACGTCCTAGGTCCAAGCCCATGGAAGAGAAGGCCCGGCCCAATCCGGAAGCTGCTATTGGCATGGACAACAACACTAAAGATGTGGGCAACGACAAGTCTGAAGAAGTCCCTCCACCGACGCCGCTCGGGGTGCTGCAGGCAATTGGAGCAGAGCTAGAAATTGATTCCAACCTGCTGTCTCAGGAGAAGCTTATGGCTAATCCTAAGGACGACTCCTCCTCCGGCAGTGCTTAAATGTTAAAGTTTAATGTTTTGTCTAGGTGTAGCGAGCCTGTCAAATATGTTGTCTGTTATGTCCTCTCTGAACTTATGCACTATGGTCTAGACTTGGCACTTCTGGTTTTCTATGGCCTGCATTGTGTGGCACTAGGTGTCACACTGTTTTGCTATGTTCTTATATATTATTCTATGAATCAAAGGTCAATGCGTAGCTGGAAGGTTCTTTGTTGGAATGTTCGTGGGTTGAATTCTGAAACAAGGCAGCGTGCTGTTAGGCAGAAAGTATCTGAAACTAAGCTCTCTGAGTGCCCTTGAAATTTAATTAAAAGCATTTGTCCTGTGGGTTTTGATCAGTTTATTGAATCTCCTTCAAGGGGAGCTTCTGGTGGCATTTTAACTGTGTGGCGATCAGATGTTTTTTTAGGGACCTTAATTGAAGTTAAACCTTATGGGGTTGTGATTATTTTCAAGTCTGTGCATAATGATGACATATGGTACCTAGTCAATGTTTATGGACCCTGTCAGGGTGTCTTACAGGATGAATTTGTCAGTTGGCTTTATAATTTAAAGATTGAACCTGAACTGAATTGGCTGTTGTTGGGAGATTTTAACTTCATTAGATCTCTAGACAATAGAAATCTTCCTGGTGGAGATGTCAATGATATTTTTATTTTCAATGAGATCATAGGTCACTTGGGACTGCTTGAATTACCTCTAAAAGGAAGAAGGTTCACTTGGTCTAATATGCAGGATTTCCCTCTTCTTGAACAGTTGGATTGCTTTTTACCTCTGCCAGCTGGATTGACCAATACCCAAATACTCAAGTCACACCTCTTGCCAAAACTGCGTCAGATCATACTCCATGTGTGGTTTCTATATGCACAAACATCCCAAAGGATCAAATATTCAGATTTGAAAATTATTGCGTCCACCAACCTGGTTTCATGGAGTGTGTTCAAGAGGTTTGGCAAAAACATTCTCATAAAACACACATATCAGCAATTATTATGGACAAACTAAAAGCTTTGAGGTTTTCTCTTAAGAAATGGCAGAAGGGTTTGTCACATATTAAAATTCTGATTGAGAAGTGTAACTGGGTGATTTTTTGGTTAGATGATTTGGAAGACTCCAGGCCTTTGTTCTTATCTGAATCCAATTTCAGAAAACTGGCGAAGATGCACCATGAACATCTTCTTCACTTGCAATTTCTATACTGGAAGAAGAGATGCAACATTAGATACATCAAAGTGGGGGAAGAAAATTCCAAATTCTTCCAAGCTATGGCAACTGAGAGATATAGAAAAAATTCAATTCCCACCTTACAGTTGTCTGATGGAACAGTTTCTTCAGACATGACACAATTGCTAAGGAATTTCTGGAGATTTTTAAGGGCAGAATAGGAACTATGAAACCAATCTTTCTGGGCAATGACATCCTTTCTATCATCCCTAGGGTGCAGGGGCTAGATGTCCTCACTAGGCCTTTTGAGGTCAAAGAAATTGAGTAGGTGATCAGGGAATTGCCCACTGACAAGGCTCCTGGACCAGATGGATTTAATGGTCTTTTATGAAAAAGTGTTGGCCAATCAGTTCAGGAGATTTCATTGCACTGGTCAATGAGTTCCATGCTGGAACTGCTCAGCTTGAAAATCTCAGTGAGGCCTTCATAACTCTGATCCCCAAAAAGTTGTCACCTGAAACTGCTGGAGATTTTAGGCCAATTTCTTTGACAAGTGTGGGGTTGAAATTCCTCACTAAGCTTGCAGCCAACAGGTTCCAAGATGAAATAACCAAATGTGTGCATAAGAATCAATATGGCTTTATCAAGTCAAGAACCATTCAAGATTGTATAGCATGGACTTTTGAGTACATTCACCAGTGCAATCAGTCAAAACAGCCAATCATGTTACTCAAACTTGACTTTGAAAAAGCCTTTGATTCTATTCAGCATGAGGCAATTATAAAGATCTTGGTGGCAAAGGGTTTTGATAATAAATGGATATCCTGGATACAGCAATTGTTGTCCTCAGCAACCTCCTCAATCTTACTTAATGGGGTACCAGGAAATCATTTCAAGTGCAAGTGTGGGGTAAAGCACGGTGATCCCATTTCACCTTTGTTGTTTGTGATTGCTGCTGATCTATTGCAGACTATGATTAATGATCATCTCATGAAAGGACCTATCTCTTTGCCCCTACTAACTCATGATCCTGATTACCCAGTGGTCCAATATGCTGATGACACACTTCTGTTTGTGAATGTTGATTCTGCTCAGTTGGAGGTGCTTAAGTCTATTCTAAAGTCCTTCTCCATGGCAACTGGACTGCAGATTAATTACCACAAATCATCAATGTACCCAATCAATGTGGATGCCACTTCTGCCAATGTTCTTGCTGCACAGTTTGGGTGCCAACTGGGGGTTATGCCATTCACATATTTGGGTCTGCCAGTGGGCAGAACTAGGCCCAAAATTGTTGATCTGCTTCCACTAGTTAACTGTATGGAAAGAAGGTTAACTACTAGCTCATGGTTCTGCCCCAATGTAGTAGGCTGCAGTTGGTAAACTCTGTTATCTCTTCATTGCCAATCTTTTTCCTTTGTAGTTTATCAATACCACAAGGGATTTTAAAGCAACTGGAAAGAATACAGAGACAATGTTTATGGAGAAAGTATGGTCAGGAGAAGGGGAATTCTCTGGCTGCTTGGCCCTTGGTCTGCAGGCCCAAACTTAAGGGTGGGCTTGGCATACTCAATCTGGGCCTGCAAAATGAAGCTTTGTTAATGAAATTCCTCAGTAAGTTCTATAACAAAGTAGATGTGCCATGGGTTCATTTGATCTGGTACAGTTACTATTATCAGAGAGTTCCTCATGACACTTCTTTGTGTGGCTCCTTTTGGTGGAGAGACATCTGTAAGCTAATGGATAAATTCAGGGTTGTTTCTTGTGTATCTGTGGGAAGAGGGGACTCTTTGCTATTCTGGTCTGATTCTTGGGAAATTGATAACTCATGCATAGCACTCCAAGACAGATTCCCCAGACTTTTTTCCTTCTGCTTGCAAAAGAATTTCTCTATTATGGAAGTGCTGCAGACCAGTGACAGATTCCCCAGACTATATGGAGTTTAATCAACTGTCTAGAATTATGACTGAGATTTCCTTCGATGTTGCTGCTAATGATTCCTGGCAATGGAAACATGGGAAGAAAGCTGGGTTTACAGCAAAGAAATACTATAACTTTGTTCATGAGCCAATTCTTGTCAACCCTCTTCTCTGTTGGATATGGAAATCCTGCTGTACTATGACAATTAAAATGTTTGCCTGGCTTGTCATTATGGACAGAGTAAACACCAAAGATATGACTCAACGCAGGAAGTGGAAGATCAATGATGGGCCTGAGTGTGTACTTTGTCACACAGGAGCACTTGAAGACAGGAATCATTTATTCTTCCAGTGCAACTTCAGCATGTGAGTATGGAACTATCTACAAATTTCATGGCTCAATAGTCAGGATATGGTGCAGATTGCACACCATGCTAGGAAGGATTTCAATAAGCCTTTCTTCTCTGAAGTGGTCTTCCTCACTTGGTGGAATATTTGGAAAGTTAGGAATGACAAAGTCTTCAGGTATCTCAGACCTACCTTTAGGCGGTGGAGGAATGGCTTTGTCCAAGACATCTCTCTCTTAGCTCACAGAATCAAGTCAAGACACAGGGATGCTTTGATCAGATGGATTGATTTCCTACCTCCCTGAGGGGCCCTACATTTGTAATCTTTATAGTTAGACTTTTCTTTTCTGTCTAGACTAGTTTGTATAGTTTTCTTTTTCTTTCCTTTCCTGCCCAGTTCCTTTTCTTAAGGAACTCTTTGATGTTCTTCATGTCTTTTTTTTTAATAAATTGCTGTGCGGTGTAAACCCTGCAGTCTTCAAGGTAAAAAAAAAACCTTCAAGCGGAAGCCCAACGAGGGTGTCGGCCACGGCCTACCTAAACACTCAAGTCTCTAGTCCAGGTTTATCGCCTATCCAGGTTCCATCCGCAGGGAGTCCGACCGAGGTTTCCACATACGGCCCCGAACGATGTGAACAGGGTCCCGAGACGCCAAACGGGCGCCCGGCATACCCGGCCACGGTGTATCTACCACAACATAGCCCACCCCTAGGGTTAGCGCTATGCACGATCGCCAACACATAACCTACAAACACCAGAAACTAATTGCAACTCCTGGACAGAGTACTAGGGTGATTAAGAAGCCGAGAGGGTCAATTAAGGATCCAATGCATGGTAGTAGCGGATTCTTAAAATCACACATACAGATCTCAGTTCTTAGGGACGGCCTCAATCAATGAACCCACCATGTACTCCTACATGGCCTCTCATCGATACCTTTACCAAATCATATTCAACACATCCCTCACATTACCGAAATAATCATTTCACTCTAGCCCATCACCCAGATGAACCAGACCTGACACAACTCTAAGCATAGCAGGCCTAGCAAGGTAGGAAACACATACAAGGCTCAATCAACTCCTACACATGCTAGTGGGTTTCATCTAGTTACTGTGGCAATGACAGGTCATGCAGAGGATAAGGGTTCAACTACCGTCGCACACAGCAGTTTGAAACGTTGTTGTCTTAATGCAGTAAATGAGAGCAGAGGCGAGAACATGGGATTGTATCGATATGATCAATGGGGTTGCTTGCCTGATGTAGTGGTGGTAGGGTACTGCCCTTCAGATGGATATTCGGGGTTATCCTCGGAGGCAGAACCTACCACGAAGGACACACAGAACATAATCAACACATGACAATATGCAACAATATGATGCATGCTATGACATGGGAAAATGATGTGTCCTGCCTAATGCAATGTGAAACAAGTTGAAATGGGTCCATTTGAATCAAAGATTCAAATGAAGGTTAAAGTTCTTATGCATAATAAGTGTATTAGCTTGTTTCACCTAAACAGCAAGGTTAAATTGGTTTGTCATGCATGAAACCATTACAGATGGATAGATTGAATTTTTCTGATCATTTTTCATATATAATTTGTTTGATTTGGAGCTATGGTTGATTTTCTATGATTCTTAGAAGTTTTGGCTATTTTCTGGAATTTCCTATATAAAAATAAATCCAGAAAATGAATAATTCCGTCAGCACTGTGTCACTGTGACGTCAGCGAGTCAAAGGCACCAGGGCCAGTCAAACCTGACTGGTGGGCCCCGTCTATCAGTGTCTCAGCTAACTAACAGAGTTAAGTTAGTACTAATTAACTGTCAGTGGGGCCTGGGCCCACATGACAGTGACCTAAACTAACTAAAATTAGTTAACACTAATCCCAAACTAATTAACAGGCCGGCCCCACCTGTCATAGGCTCAGGGGGGGTCAACCTGGGCCCACACGGGTCAGGCGTGGTCAACTCGCCGGTCAGCGGGTCAAGGCCTGCCGGCGAGGCCAGACGCGGTGGCGCGCTGTGGGATTTGCCCACAGGGCATCCTTTGCTGCGCGGAGATTAGCTACGGGCAGCTGGTGCTCGCCCGCATCCAGCCGTGGTGATGGCTTGGCCGGGGAGTGGCCGGAGCATCGCCGATGACGAGCTTGGTGGAGGCCGAAGCTTGGGTCAGCTTGTGTGCGTGGCTGCAGTGGCCTAGGCGGCGTGGCACTTGCACCTACAACATGTACGCGATGCAGTGAGTGTGACGGGCACAAGCCCGTGACCAAAAGGTCACCGGAGCATCGCCGGTGATGTAGTCAGGCGGCGGTTCGTTCGGACAAAAAAGGCACGGCGGCTACAGAGCTCTAGCAACGAAGCGGGGAGAAGGGGGAGGAGAAATAGCTCACTGGGAAGCCACAGAGAAGGTCAGCGTGCTCGGGGAAGGTTCGGTGTGGTCGGAACGGCGATGGGGATCTCGGCGGCCCGAGGTTGAAGACGACGGCGACAGGGACGATGCAGGGGCTCCGGCGTCGTGCGGCTTGGCTAGTCGACATAGTCGACGATGGCGAATCGTCCGGACACGGTGAGAGGGCGCAGGGACGGTGTTGGACGTGGCTGTGGTGAGCGGCGGCGACAGTGACGTCTTGGGCGATGTCGGGGAGGGCGAGAGAGAGGAACCAGATGGAAGAGCGAATGTCTACGAGGTCGGGGAGAGAGAGGGGGCTCGTCCCACGTTGACAGCTCGACGAGGGGAGCGGCGAGGCGGCGGGCAGCTACGTGGCGTGCATGCTGTGCTCGCTGTCGAGCAGCTGCTTGCCTGCCTGGCCAAGCCAAGCAGCTCGCTGGAGCGTTGGTTGGGCTGGACCGGCAGGTGGGCCTGCTCGGTGGGTGCCAGGTAAGCTTTTCTCTTTCTCTCATTCATGTTTGTTTTCTTTTCCTATTTTTCTGTAACTTTAGGGCTTTATTAAAAATACTGAGGCACTTGCTAAAATCCTGAAAATAATGTGGGCTCTGTTGGGATTATTCCCAACAGCCCTCACTTAACTCCAGAATTATTTGGGCATTTAAAATATTTTATAGCATTTAAATGCCCAAATTCAAATACTTATGATTTAATTCAAAGAATCCAGAATGTCCTAGAAAAGAGTGCACCATTTTTGCTAGGGGTTTCAACCCAATCCAGAAATGATGAACATTTTGTGAAGGGCATTTTGGGTTCATTGAAAATAATTTTAGTAAACCCTAGTTGTTTCCAGGGGGTTGCTGGGGGTTCTGTCATCCCCATTTCAAGTTTCTGTGGAAGTAGACATGATGCAACACTCTAATGCATGAACTAGCTAGGGTGTGACACGCTCCCTCCATACCAGGTGAGCTTCACGATTTCTTGTCTCGGGAGGACATATACTTCTGTGGGGCGGCCATCGCAGGGGACAAACAGAAGTTGGAGCCGTACAAACTTGATTTCAAAAGCATCGCTGACGTACAAACCAAAATAAAAATTCATGTAGAAGATTGTGATAAACCGACACCATCCCTATTCGACATAGCAAATTTTGTGCTCGGAACAAATCTTCAGAAGGGTGACGAGATGCTGGCATTAAGGCCGTCTGGATGGGAGAATTATCCCTTGACGTACGAGCGGATAAAATATGCTACCCTCGATGCACGTGTGAGTTTCGAGATAGCTTCAAGGTCCAGAGAGCTTGTTGCGAAGCCGTCTCCCACAGAAAATGAGAATAAGTAGAAGAAGAAGAAGAAGAAGAAGAAGAAGAAGAAGAAGAAGAAGAAGAAGAAGAATAAGAAGAAGAAGAAGAAGAAGAAGAAGAAGAAGAAGAAGAAGATGTTGCACTAGCAGCAGGGTATTATGGATGGATGAACTATTTCCTCTATTGCAAAAAAAATTATTCCCTCACTGTGTATATTGATATAGATGGACTATTTCAATGGTGTGCATGTCTTTGGAACAAGTAGTAGCGTGGGTCCGCTTGACTATAAGGAACTATTTATCCGCAGCTTTCTCTACTACTCCTTCCAGTGATCGGTATGCAATGCATGTGTCCGTAGACATGACAGATTGTCCATGGAAGTTCAACTATGGCGACCATCACGTTTCATCCACTGCCACTCACGATTCCCACGATGCCGCTCCAACCCACGACACCACGTCCCCCGACGTGCGCCTCACTCCTCTCGCCCGCACTGCCCCACTACCTTTGTGTGCATGATATGTGGGCCAATTGAAATGCAGCGAACATCAAGTTTCTACCACAGCCACATGTGATTCCCACGACGCCGCTCGAACCCATGACACCACACGTCCCCCGACTTGCGGCTCACCCCTCTCAACCCCACTGCCCCTCTGCTTTCAGGAGCATTACATGTGGACCAACCACCTATCGAGTCCACATGTTATTGACTCAAAGGCAAGTGTCGTAAGGCCCTAAAGCTCAGACCTGAGGTCCCCGAGAGGTAAATGTAACTCCTGCGCCAGGCCTTGTGGTGCTACCGCTGCATGAACTCGTGGCAAACTTGAGATTTGTTTCTTTACTATACATGCACGCAACGTAAATTTGAATTTGAAACTTATAAAATGAAAAAAATTCAAAACAAATAAACTGGGAGAGGGAGTATCCCGTAAGATGTGTCCCATACGAAACAAGTCCCTTGGTTTGCCACCGCGAAGATGCGGTTACATAGGAGCACAACATCTTCGTACTCGTACGGCAACAAATCGGCCGCAGACAGCATCGTCCACCTTTGACCGCCATGTGCAAGGTTCGTGATATCTTCTTCAATCTCACCGTGGTTCCATCGTACCAATTCAAGCGGTGGCCCGTTGCATAGTTGATCCCAATGTTGGACAAAGATTCTACCGGAATGGTGTCACCGTTGTAAATGTTGTGCAAATTGATGTTGGTACCCTCCCGTACATATGCAAGCCAATCTCCACTCGCACCGAGCCTAACCTGTGAAATAGTGGGCAGGGGAGAATTAGGAAATGGACACAGAAGTAGTCTTTAGAATGCATTTACTATGTGATCAAACTCATCTTACTTTCTCATCGGACAAAATCCGAGTGCCCCTCAACGTCGGCGTCAACTTGCAACTACGGCCACGCCACGCTGGAGAGACCCCCAAGGAAACATCCTCGTGCATTGCATGGAACATCAAGATGCATTTGTATGAGTAGTTTATCTTGTGGGAGAAAATAATGACTGAGGGAAGGCCTTATTTACAAATGTGGAGAGGGGTGTAGGTTTCTTCTTGCAAAATTGCCACGGTTTTCTTCCTATTCATCAGATATAAATTGAACGGCCTATATTGCAGGGTGGCAAGCACACCATCATCACCAACTCTGTTTTTATCTCTACTCCTATAAAAGACTCAGTTGGTGATGATGGTGTGTCTGCCATCCGTCATTTCTGACCATCAGATCTACATCTAACGACTATGATGTAAGTCCTGGCTTTTTGCAGCAAGACCCCACTTCCCTGCTCCGATTTGCAGAAACCCCTTAGTATATTGAAACCAACCACATCCCTCCCCCACCTCATCAAAACAACCAAAAGGAATATTTTTTTAGTGAAACCTAATACGAGTATATTTTTAGTGATACATAGACCAAACTAGAGTGTTTTTCTTTCAAGTTTGTGAACATGTATTATTATATTTTGGATCCGTTGCAATGCACGGGCACATTGCTAGTAAGAGCAGAGAAAAGGATGAATTAGGGAAGGCCTTATTTGCAAACGTGGAGAGGGGTGTGGGTATATTTTTGCAAAATTGCCATAGTTTCCTTCCTATCTGTTAGATATAAATCCGACAGCCTATATTGCAGGATGGCATGCACACCATCATCACCAACTCTGTTTTCTACTCCCTCCATTCCTAAATATTTGTCTTTTTAGATATTTCAATAAGTGACTACATACAGAGAAAAATGAGTGAATCTACACTATAAAATATGTCTACATACACATCCGTATGTGCTAGTCCATTTGAAATCTGAAAAAGAAAAATATTTTGGAACGGATGGAGTATAAGAGTACACATGGAGATATATCTCCAAAATGGTCTACAACAAAAATGTGCTGGACTGGTTAGCGCCGGATGCACGCAACTCGATGACCTGAGTTCGAATTCTGTCTTTAACTTTAGATTTTTATATATTATATATATATATATACATACATTACTTCTTTAATATATACTTCTTTCGCTACTGTACTGACAGTGGAACCCACAGAGAACATAGAATACAAGATTAAGGATGGACTTGTTTCTTTTTTAACTTTCTATATGAAGCTGTAGCCACCCTGCAAGTCACGTGTACACTATACATGCAATTAACTTTTTATCGAGGGAGAATCATACACGCAATTAACTCAAATGCATTGGATGTGACTCTATTATTTCTAGCATAAGATACTTGTTTCTTTTTAACTTTCTGTACGAAGCTGTAGCCACCCTGCAAGTCACGTGTACACTGTACATGCAATTAACTTTTTATAGAGGGAGAATCATACACGCAATTAAATCAAATGGATTGGATGTGACTATTCTTTCCAGCATAAGAGCATCTCCAAGGGCAGCCGGCAAATTTCCTCCCGCTTCCTTCCGCGGAGGACGACATCAAACGCCAGCGGCATACATTTTCACAACTCTAACCACCTAGATGAAATTCATGCAAACACGGACTGTTTTCATATAAGCATGCATGATTTCGTATAAAAAAGCAGGATATTCATATTGTATGTATTCATATTGTTCCGGAACTCGAGTTAACCTTAGGCATATGTGTGAGAGACATAATTATCCTTATCCTTTGAGACATTAGTGGCTGTGGGTGGGCGGAATTAAAGGGGTGGGCGTGTTTGACAGAGAGAGCGTGTGTGTTTCTGTGTGAGAGACTTGTAGGACAGGGTAGAAAGATGAATTCTAACCTTGACGGAGGAAGAGAAGTACGCGAAGTGCGCGTGTGTGATTTCGATGCCCATGGGGAAATGAGATATGTATGCATGCGAGAGAGGTTGCACAATTCATTCACGTATCAGTATCTAGCGATCGTGGACGTGCATCGCTTGAACATAAATCAATATCTACTTCGTATCATGGCCAAAGGTACAATATCGATTCAACGCTATAAAGATTGGACACTCACATATCACATTTTTTCTATCTAAATAAACCTTTTCAATTGTGCATGCCAAAGTTACAGTGATGTTTCTTCAAACAACCAATGTAATTATCATGTACATGCACCATTGTTACTCTTGCATTCAAATTCATTTGTCTTGGATGATGTAAGATTCTATTATGAAGTAATATACGTAATATTCATATATGAATTCAACGGGTACGCAATTTAAGAAATGGAGGCTATATAATCATATGAGGTAACACTTTTAAGTAGCGGACTACAATATCCATTTCTTTTGTGGGACTAGAATATCCATTTCTTTTTGTGCGCCTCTACACTAACACGTCAATGCATTATGTTTAAAGTAAATAACCAATGGAACTAAATTATCTATTTACACGATAAATACATAGGCTGAGCGTTTGATCCCTTTTTTTGTGAACGCGCCTCTACACCCGTACGATTGGCCGCGCCCATGTGAACGTCCAAGTTGTCGGTGCATCATTCCGAATTATTGTCTTTTTTCTGGGGTGGAGTTCACACCAGTTATTATCTGCTGACGCGTGCCCCATGTACACACTCTCACATGACCTTCCCGCTAGCACGGTCCAAAATTAGTTGAAACTGGATACGAACAATCCCGCGGGCGGCAAAATCTCCCGCCTCCTTCTAAATTTTTGGTCACCTAGTTTTTAGCATGTGAAATTCCCCTTTTGTCCTTGGTGCACAGAGAACAAAAGTAACAATACCGCCCTCATCTACATAATAGGCTGGGGCTGCTTTGGTAACTTCCGGTTCCCCCCACCACACGGCACCCCCATTTCCTCTCCCCCTCCTGCAAAAATGATCCACAACACTAGAGCACCTTACATCACATGGTCCGTACTTCATCGGCCTTTCTTCCCCTCCCCTCTCGAAACCCTAGACTGCTCATCCACCGGCATAACAGAGCCTATTCACTGCCAGTGGCGTCCACCTCGTCGGATCTTCTTCTACGGCCGCATCTACCCCTCCCGCCTCCACTAGAAACAAGAAGATTGTTCATCCACCACTGTACCACAGCCCATTTAGTGTCGGCCTTGTCCATGGTGCCGGATCAGCTTCAACGGTACTCTTGTCAACCGTAGCGCATCTGTAGAGGCTCATTCG
>NC_041390.1:352326385-352335897 GCF_002162155.2 Triticum dicoccoides | reverse complement strand
GACACCTTCCTCAACCCTACTGGAGCCGCTTTTGCCGACACCATCGTCAACCCTACCGGAGTAGCTTTGCCTATACCATTATCTACCCTACTAGGGCTGCTTTGCCAACTCACAAGTCCACGGCCACAGATCTGCTTCGTTGCACCCTCATCCAACCTACCGGAGCAGCTCCTGACGCCCCGTCCACGGCCGCAGATCCGCATCGTTGACACCATCCTTAACCCAAACACCGGAGCAGCTTCACCGACACCCTCGTCCACAGCCACAGATCCGCTTCACCCACACCGTAGGTCACCCTACCGGAGCCGCTCCACAAACACCCTACTCGACGGTTCTAGATCTCCTTACCGGACCCCGACAGCCAGCGCAGCGTCATCACCCTTGATGTTTCTAACTTGATTCCCACCATCTAGCAAGATGCCAAGCACCCACCACGGCCTACGTACTTCACCTTTAAACCCGTCTAGCATCACCTAACCGATGTACTTCAAATATACTAACATGTCGTTCTTACCTGTTAAGAAGCTGGCAAAAACTACAATGACGATGTATCTTCTAGATCTAACAGCTTGGCCAACCAAGATCCTGGACTGAGGCATTGCTATGATCTTGTAAGTGTGTGTCTCTCTCTTGTATTGTTGTGTGCCTACCAGCGTGCTTTGCTAGGATTTTCGACCAGTAATCCTTTGTGCAGACAATGATTTCTACTACTGGCTACTAAATTAGATATGTAGAGGTCATACATGATACTACCTTGTACCTCCGTGATGAGGACATAGACCTGGGGTAGGGTAATAGGCCTGACCTATACGTCCTACCCAAGGTCCTTGTCTTAGAAGCAAAGAAGTTCAAGAGTAAACGAGGTGGGCCCAATAAAGGTGTCGAGTGCAATCCACTCGACCTCCATTCACTCGGAGACTACTCTTTCTTTGCTTCACTCAACTATTCAACCACTCGACCATGTAAAAGACCACTTGACGTACAAGAAGACCTAAAGACGTTCTACACAGCAACGGTCGGGCATTCACTCGTATATTTAATGATCATTTGTAGCACTTTATGATAGACGTTACATGTAACGCTCTCTCTTTATGAACATTGAGCCCTGTGTAACGGAAGGGAGCTGAGGTCTTGGCGCACTCTATATAAGCCACCTCCCTCCTCTGGGACAAGGGTTCGCACCCCCTCCTCCAGTCGACCGCCTCCGGGCTCCGAGACGTAGGGCTGTTACTTCCTCCGAGAAGGCCCTGAACTCGTAAACCTCGCGTGTACAACTCCTCCATAGCTAGGATCTTGCCTCTACATCCCTACCCCCCTATTCTACTGTCAGACTTAGAACCATGATAGTTGGCGCCCACCGGGGGGCAGGTGTCTTAGCGACTTGTTGGAGAAGTTGCGATTTATCAGAACCCCATCAACATGGTTTTGGGTGGAGGTTTGGCCGAGGTCCGCGAGATCCGTCTCGGTGCGCTCGTATTCGTCGCCGACGACTTCGCTTGGCTCCAAGAAGCGCCACTTGATGTCGCGGCTCACCCCGTCCGCGGGGCAACGCGCTTTCGCGCGTGTGTCCGTGGCGTCCTCCTACGGCAGCCGTCAACTCAGTATCAGTCAGCTCCTGTGCTGACCTCCCTCCCTGCAGCCCGCCGGAGCAAGCGTTCTGGTTGATCAAGGCTTCAGCGGTGGGTGAGGCATGCGGTGGCTCGCCAGTCGGCCACCCCCCAAGTTGCGGCAATCGAGCCCGACCAAACTCTCTACGGCATGTTCGACTGGCTCCGTAGAGACTGCATCCGAGTGCGACAGCAGCGGCCCGGCGGCAGAAGTTTTGATGGTCAATGGACCATGCAGTCCTCCTGGCTTCACCCGTGAAGACGGAGGCGATGGGTGCGGCGATTCGTCACGTGTTCACGAAGAGTACCGCCTCAAACCCCTCTCTTCGCAGCGGAGGGAAGAACTTCTCCGCTAGAACATGGATGTGCTTCACACTCCTATCGTTGGAGAAACCCCTGAGGCCTAGGCCTTAGAAGAGGCACGCCTAGCCAACTTGGCTGAGCGCACTCGACTGGAGAACCTCCAGCGCGCACTCGACGAGCATGCTCGGCAGCGTATCCCCGAGTCCCGTCGACGCCAACTTTTTCCGCCTCTGACTCAGGTATACCGAACTCCGATCCAGAATCTCGCAGCTGCGGACCGAATAGCGGAGTCAATCCAACCTTCCCACTCAAAAGCTGGTCGAGGTTTGGTGCAGATCCGGGCTTTGCTCCGTGCAGCGGGAGAGCAGAATACAACAGTATCTCAGTCACAGAATAGGATCCATAGCAAAACCATGGTTGCAGACACAGTCCAGTCGGCTCATAGCCCGAGATTGCCCCCGAGGCGTGAAGGACGTGGGGACCGGCGAGATTAGTACAGAAACCGCGAGCAGTATGATCACCGACTCGATAACGATGATCATCGTCGAGTGCCCACGCCTCCCCCAAGGAGTGGTCATACGTGCCTCGGAAGCATGATGACAGACGTCCTCACAGTGGTGGGCGAAGGATTCCAGTCGACCCCAGGGAGCCGGGCTTTGATGCGAGATCTATTCTCGTTCAGGGTCTGGTCGACAGAAACAGAGCTCACAGAGAAGGTCACGACAGAGATTTCCCAACCAGCAGCAGGGTACATGTCTCACATCCAGAGTGCTTCAGCAGAGCCATCAGGGCTGCGGTGATTCCTCCCAACTTCATGTTGGCGACTGGAGTCAGTAAGTTCACTGGCGAGTCCAAGCCTGACACTTGGCTTGAGGATTATTGATTGGCTATACAGATTGGTGGTGGCAACAATGAAGTGGCCATGAAGCACCTTCCTTTGATGTTAGAGGGCTCGGCCAGAGCGTGGCTGAATCAGTTAGCGCCTGGTAGTATTTATACTTGGGAAGATCTTTCCCAAGTATTTGTCAGAACATTTGAAGGTACTTGCAAACGGCCAGTAGGGCTGACAGAATTGCAGTGTGGCATTCAGAAACCGAATGAAACTTTGAGAGATTATATCCAGAGATGGATCACGTTGCACCACATAGTGGAGAATGTGTCGGATCACCAGGCAATTTGTGCCTTCAAAGAAGGCATTAAGTATCAGGAGTTGAATCTGAAATTCGGTCGGACAGGAGATATGACTCTGACTCGGATGATGCAGACTGCCACCAAGTACGGCAATGGTGAAGAAGAAGACCGACTCCGGAGTGGCAAGCAAAAAATAGTCGCCCACGAAACCAGAGGAGGGAACTCCATTCAAAAGCAGAAGCGCAAAGCCGAGCCAGCCGCTCCTGGTGAAGCCTTAGCCATGACTCAAGGAAAGTTCAAAGGGAAACCCAAAGGGCCATGGAACCCCAAGAAAGTAAAAGATCAAGATGGAAATGATGTGCTAGATTTACCGTGCCACATTCACACCAAAAAAGATGAAGAGGGTAATTTCATTTACCTGAAGCATACCACTCGACAGTGTCGACTCCTAATCCAGCAATTCCAAGAGAAACAACCCAAGGAAAAGGAGAAGGAAGCGGAAAAAGTTGAGGATGAGGAGGAGGACTACGATGGTTACCCCCACGTCATTTCCACTCTGATGATTTTCGCCGATGTTGAGAGTAAGAGTCGACTGAAATTCATCAACAGAGAAGTGAACATGGTCGCTCCGGTGACACCCACTTATTTGAAGTGGTCTCAGACTGCCATTACATTCGACCAGTCCAATCACCCAGCGCACATAGCCACCCCTGGGAGGCAAGCGCTGGTGGTCGACCTAGTAGTCGAAGGCACTCAATTGACTAAGGTTCTGATGGATGGTGGCAGTGGTCTGAATATACTATATGCAGAGACATAGAAAGGAATGGGCATTCCGATGTCCAGACTCAGTGAAAGTAATATGAGTTCCCCACTAGTAGAAAAATGGTCAAACGTGAAGCAAATTAGTGCCGGTTTGTAAAAAACCCAGCACTAATGTGATCAATAGTGCCGGTTCGAATGGCTATGCATTAGTGCCGGTTCGTAATGAACCTTTAGTACCGGTTCGTGCCACGAACCAGTACTAAAGGGGTGGTGGCAGGCTGGCGTCAGGCCAGGGCCCCACGAGTACCTTTAGTGACGGTTTGTGACACAAACCGGTACTAAAGGTCTAACCTATAGTACCGGTTTGTGTCACCAACCGGCACTATAGAGTCATAACCTATAGTCCCGGTTGAAGACACAAACCGGCACTATAGGGCAATTTTCAAACTCTACCCCCTCCCCCCCATGTATCGCCATTTCAGTTTTGAAAAAATCAAAAGAAAATGATAAAAACTTCAAAAACTAAAATCCTTCGAGAGGTAGTTATATTCTACATCTACACGTTAGGAAAATTTGAAAACTTAAATTTGGACATGTTTTGCAAAAAGTGTAGGGCAAATGTAAAACGGCTATAACTTTTGCATACGATGTCAGAAAAAAACGTATAATATATCAAAAAATTCAGCATGAAAATCCGCATCCGATGGAGACAGCCTATGGCCTCTTTGCAATTTTTTAGAATCCTCAAATTCCAAAAGGAAAAAAAGATATGGTCAAATTTAAGTTTTTTTAATTTTTTTTGTTAAATCTGGTCAAACTACTAATTCATGACGTATTAATGTTACTACATAATTATTCAAATATATTAGTGTTACTAAATAATTATTTCAATTTTTTGAATTGTGGTCAAATCTGGTCAAACTATGGTCAAACTGTGGTCAAACTATGGTCAAACTTATTCAAGAAATATTAGTGTTACTAAATAATTACTATTTTTAGAATAATAGTTTCAAACTCAAACAGTGAAATGTGTGACTTCATGCTCAAGCTAAACTCCTGAGGGTTAATAGGATTGACATCTTACTATTGTGAAGAAAATAACAAGTGCAGACTTGGAAACGAAGGAGAATAGAACCCGAAAGTTAAGCGTGCTTGGGCTGGAGTGGTGAGAGGGATGGGTGACCGGTCGGGAAGATAGATGATTTGGAATGAGTGATCCACACTTGAGCAGTTAAGAGAGGTGATTAGAGACTAAATCACCAAATAATTCAGAAAAAATAAAAATAAAAAAAATCAAAAATAATTTCCAAAAATTTCAAAAAAAATTCAAAAAAACCTTTAGTACCGGTTGGTAACACCAACCAGTACTAAAGGTCCCCCATACCAGGGCGCGAGCTCACGCCACGTGGTGGCACTTTAGCGCCGGTTCGTGCCGAACCGGTACTAAAGGGGGGGGGGCTTTAGTGCCCATCAATTAATGCCGGTTATGGAACCGGCACTAAAGGCCCTTATGAACCGGTTTTAAAGCTCCGTTTTCTACTAGTGTCCATGGAGTTATTCCTGGCAAGAAGGCTGCGTCACTCGGCCAGATCGCCCTTGATGTAGTTTTCGGTGATTCCAAGAATTATCGCAAAGAAAAGTTGACATTTGAAGTTGTGGATTTCCAGAGTGCTTATCATGCTATTCTAGGCAGGCCAGCTTATGCACGTTTTATGGCTCAACCATGTTACGTGTACCTCAAATTGAAGATGCCTGGTCCTATAGGGGTGATCACTATCACTGGCAGTCGAAAGAAGGCAGAAGAGTGCTTCCAGAAGGGCTCAAAGATCGCCGATGCACAGATGGCAGTAGTGGAGTTGCAGGAGTATCAAAAAAATGCAGACCCGAGTGATTTGTTGTGAGCTAAGAAGCCTGCCACAGATTCAGCATTCTAGTCGCCTGGTGAAATGAAGCCGATTCATATTCATCCAACAGATCCCAATGCTGCTCTGACTCACATTTCAACAAGACTCGACTCTAAATAGGAAGAAGCGCTCATCCAGTTCCTCTGTGAGAACTGGGACATCTTTGTATGGAAACCTTCTGACATGCCAGGTGTTCCCAGGGGACTGGCTGAGCATCGTTTGAGAGTCGACCCAAAGGTGAAACCAGTCAAAGAACATCTTCGACGGTCCGCCGTACAGAAGAGGAAGGCAATCGGTGAAGAAGTGGCTCGGCTTCTGGCAGCTGGGTTTATCCGAGAGATTTACCACTCCGAGTGGTTAACTAATGTTGTCATGGTCCCAAGTAAGGATGACTCACTTCGCATGTGCATCGACTTCAAACATACCAATCGGGCCTGCCTGAAAGATCACTTTCCTCTCCCTCGCATCGACCAAATAGTCGACTCGACTGTGGGGTGTGAGCGTTTGTCCTTTTTGGACGCTTATTCTGGGTATCATCAGATCCGTCTGTATGGACCCGATGAGATAAAAACAGCTTTCATCACCCCATTTGGGTGCTTCTGTTATGTCACTATGCCATTCGGGTTGAAGAATGCTGGAGCCACATTCATGCGGATGATTCAGAAGTGCTTGCTCACTCAGATCAGTCAGAATGTGGAAGCACACATGGATGACATTGTGGTCAAGTCATGTAAAGGTTCCGACCTACTGGCTGACCTTGCTGAAACATTTGCCAACCTCAGAGGGTATGATATCAAGCTCAATCCATCAAAGTGCATGTTTCGAGTTCCAGGCGGAAAATTACTCGGTTTTCTCGTTTTTGAACGAGGGATCAATGCTAACCCAGAGAAAGTGGGTGCCATACTCCGGAAGAAACATCATGTGCGTGTGCACGATGTCCAGAAGCTTACTGGTTGTTTGGCCGCCCTAAGTCGATTCATTTGTCACCTCGGTGAAAAGGCACTGCCTCTTTACCGACTGATGAAGAAGTCAGATAAGTTCGAGTGGACTCCTGAAGCTGATGCAGCATTTGCAAAGCTTAAAGCCCTACTTTCCACCCAGTCGGTGCTTGCTTCTCCAATCAACAAAGAGCCTTTACTACTTTACATTGCAGCCACTGGACAAGTCGTCAGTATATTATTTACAGTCGAGCGGGAAGAAGAAGGAAAAGCCTACAAAGTTTAGCGCCCAGTATACTATGTCTCTGAAGTTTTGACTCCATCAAAGCAAACATTTCCACATTATCAGAAGCTTGTTTATGGGATTTATATGACCACGAAGAAGGTTGCACATTACTTCTCTGATCACTCCATTACAGTCATCAGCGACGCTCAATTATCAGAGATTCTAAACAACAGAGATGCAACTGGTTGAGTGGCAAAGTGGGTGATTGAACTCCTTCCCTCAGATATCAAGTTCGAGGCAAAGAAAGCTATCAAGTCCCAATCAATGGCGGATTTCCTCGCCGAGTGGATTGAACAACAACTGCCGACTCAAGTTCACTCGGAGCACTTGACCATGTTCTTTGATGGTTCCAAGATGCTGAATGGTTCTGGTGCTGGGGTGGTACTGGTATCCCCCCGAGGAGACAAGCTTAGATATGTCCTCCAAATTCACTTTGATTCCTCCAATAACGAAGCAGAATATGAAACACTCTTGTATGGGTTGCGTATGGCCATCTCACTCGGCGTCCGTCGCCTCATGGTCTATGGCGACTCAGATTTGGTAGTCAATCAAGTGATGAAGGGGTGGGACATCAGAAGCCCAGCCATGACTGGTTACTGCAACGCGGTGAGGAAGTTGGAAAAGAAGTTTGAGGGGTTAGAGCTCCATCATATACCTCGACTGAAAAATCAAGATGCAAATGATTTAGCAAAGATAGGCTCCAATAGAGAAGCTATTCCCAGTAATGTGTTCCTAGAGCATATTTATGCACCTTCAGTTCAAGAAGATCCCTTCACTGAAGAGCCCCCGCAGCCTAAGAGTGCCACAGATCCGACTGAAGTCGTGGTCGACTTGATCATGGAGGTGTTGGTCATCACTCCCGACTGGACAGTGCCATACATTGCATATATCCTTAGGAAAGAGCTCCCAGAGGATGAAGAAGAGGCTCAACAGATCGTTCGTTAATCCAAGGCCTTTACTGTAATAAGAGGACAACTATTCAAAGAAAGTGCAACTGGGGTCAGCCAGAAATGCATAACGCCAGAAGAAGGTCGAGTGATCCTCCACGACATCCATTCGGGGACCTGTGGTCACCATGCGTCCTCTCGGACCATTATGGCTAAAGCATACCGAGCTGGATTTTATTGGCCACGAGCAAATCAAATTGCGAAAGATATAGTCGACAGATGTGAAGGCTGCCAGTTCTACTCCAATATGTCGCACAAACCTGCATCAGCCCTGAAGACCATTCCACTCGTCTGGCCCTTTGCTGTTTGGGGATTGGACATGGTTGGTCCACTGAGGACTGGTAGGAGTGGCTTCACTCATGTGCTTGTAGCAGTCGACAAGTTTACCAAATGGATCAAAGCCAAGCCTATTAAGAATCTTGAAGCTAGTACTGCTGTCAGCTTCATCAGAGAGTTGACATTCAGATATGGGGTTCCGCACAGCATCATCACTGACAACAGATCGAACTTCAATTCTGATGAATTCAGAACCTTTTGCGCCTCACAAGGCACACGAGTCACCTATGCTTCAGTCGCCCATCCCCAGTTGAATGGACAAGCAGAAAGAGCAAATGGCCTGATTCTCAAAGGACTGAAACCCCGACAGATGCGAGATCTCAAGCACGCAGCGGGCGCCTGGGTTGATGAACTTCCATCAGTTCCTTGGGGATTGAGGACAACTCCCAATCGGTCGACTGGCCAAACTCCATTCTTCTTGGTCTATGGAGCTGAAGCTGTTCTACCGAGTGACTTACTTCATAATGCACCACGAGTTGAGCTCTTCTCTGAAGATGAATCAGAACAAGCGCGGCAAGACGCAGTCGACCTCCTAGAGGAGGAAAGAGAGATGGCCTTGATCCGGTCGACCATTTATCAGCAAGACTTTTGTCGATTCCACGCTAGACACGTGAAGGGTCGAGCCTTTCAAGAGGGTGACTTGGTTCTTCGAGTGGATCAGCAGAAACCACACAAGCTCGCCCCAGCTTGGGAAGGTCCCTTCATTGTCACCAGAGTGCTCCACAATGGGGCATACCAACTTTACAATGTTGAGCATAAGAAGGACGAGCCACGGGCTTGGAATGCGGATCTGCTCTGCCCCTTTTATACTTAAGTACTTGTTCGAATAAAATGTAATAAGAAATACCTTTGTAATTTGTTTATCAAAGACAAGAGATTTACAGTCCTCTTGAACGATTGTTGTTGCTTTTATTTGCGTCTGAAATCCCCCAATGGGTGCCTTAGCTGCGAATCCGTTTCGCCTAAGTTCAAAAGAAAATCCTACCGAGTGGTGAGCAAGCCTCTCACTCGGAGGCTTAGCTGGGAATCCGTTTCGCCTAAGTTTAAAAAATCCTACCGAGTGGTGAGCAAGCCTTTCACTCGGGGGCTTAGCTGCAATCCAGTACTCGCCTAAGTTTAAAAAATCCTACCGAGTGGGAAGCAAGCCTCTCACTCGGGGGCTTAGCTGCAGTCCAATACTCGCCTAAGTTTAAAAAATCCTACCGAGTGGTGAGCAACCCTCCCACTCGGGGGCTTAGCTACAGTCCAGTACTCGCCTAAGTTTAAAAAATCCTGCTGAGTGGTGAGCAACCCTCCCA
>NC_041390.1:352324931-352325617 GCF_002162155.2 Triticum dicoccoides | reverse complement strand
ATGCTCATGTTGCTCTCTGAAAATATTGGGCAGAGATAAAAATCAAACCAATATTTTTAAGAGCTCATAGGTATTTATTTTGGGCTATTGGAATTAATGCATAAATATTTGCATTGGAAATATATTAGTTATATATATTAATATATGTCCAAATATTATGCCAATTATAAAGGAGCTCTGGAATAATATATCTAGCTCCTGCAAAAATTGGCATAAGTTAAATAAATGATTTAATATATTATTTAAATCAAAACAAATGTCAGAAATTAGAATACAGAAAAATAAATAAAGGGAGAAACTTACCTGGGCTCCTCCCTGTGCAGCCCAGCCAGCTGGCCGGCCCAGCCAGCAGGCGGCCCAGCCCGCCTCCCTCCTCTGTCGTCTTCGTCCTCGACAGAGGGAGGGGAGTGTGGCCGGCGCGCGCGCACGCCACCGCGCCTCGCCACCTCTCTCCCTGCCTGCCTGCCCTCCCCTCCTCGCTCGATGCCCCGGACGACGCCACGCCTCCCCCCTGCTCTCTCTCACTCTCCCTCAGTTCCTCCCTCCTCTCCCTCGCTCTCTCTCTCACACGGCCGAACACCACCATCGCCGCCGTTCGCCATAGCAGCCGTCTCCGGCCACCCCTCGCTCCCCCCGACTAGCTCAGAAGCTCCGCCTCGACCCCCTCTTCCTCCCCACCGCTCCAC
>NC_041390.1:352322985-352324640 GCF_002162155.2 Triticum dicoccoides | reverse complement strand
CGATTCGCCGTCTCCAGCGCGTCCCCGAGCCCGCTTCGACGCCCACTGCAACCGCCGTGAGCTACGCCACCGTTTCCCCCTCTTCTCCCCCTCGTTCCCTCACCGTAGCCTCCTCCCCACCACGGCCGAACCTCCGCCGTCGCCGAGCTCGCCGTCGACGCAGCTCCGGTGACCATTTGGTCACCCCGGCGAGTCCAACGAGTTCGTAAGGCTCCGTAGAGCATCCCTAGCGCCTCTCTTCGCTCGCCTTCGAGCTCCAACCCCGTTTCCGTGCACGACCGAACCCCGGCGGCCGCAGCCGAGCTCGCCGCCGTCGACTCCGGCCACCTCAGGCTCGGCCACCACCACCGTTCGACGCGCGGGAGCAAGAGCTCTCCAACGAGCCCAAGCACGGCCTCGCCCGTGCCCTGTAGCGTGATTCCGCATCGCGCCGCCGTCTCGGGCCTCGCCGGCGTCATGTCGCCGGTGGGTTTGACCCACTTTGACCACGACAGGACCCCCCCTGAGTCCCTGACAGGTGGGCCCAGCCCTGTAGCTAATTAGGATTAGCGCTAACCACTGTTAGTTAACCCCCTGACACTGACCAGTGGGCCCCAGCGCCACTAATTAGTAATTAGGATTAATTTAACCCTGTTTAACCCCCCCCTGTCACTGACGTGTGGGCCCCACACGTCAGGTTTGACCTCAGCCAGCCGCAGTTGACCACTGACGTCATGCTGACATCATGCTGGCGCAATAATTATATTTCTGGATTTAAATTTAATCAGGAAATTCCAGAATATTATTTAAACTTCAAAAATTCATAACTTTTATTCTGTAACTCCAAATCAGACAAATTATATATGAAAAATGATCAGAAAAATCCAAGCTATCCATCTGTACTATTTTCATGCATGATCAAACAAGTTAAATTGATGTTTTAAGCAGAACAAGGAAAAGCACTTTAAAAGGCCATATTTGAATTTGAAATTTGAATCCTTGATTCAAATTTGTTCAAACCCTTCTGGTTTTAGTTGCATTAGCCCAACACATTCATATTGCCATGTTTCATGCATGCATCATATTGTTGCACATTGTTTTGTGATGGTTGTGTGTCGGTGTCCTTTGCGATGGGTTCTGCCTCCGAGGAGTACCGTGATTACCCTAACGAAGAACCGTATCAGTGCATCGAACCATCAGGCAAGCAACCAACCATTTGATCATATTGATACAATCCCATGTTCTCGCTCCTGCTCTCTTTTACTGCATTAAGACAACGCGTTTCAAACTGCTGTGTGCTGCGGTAGTTGAACCCATTTCCTCTGCATGACCTGTCATTGCCACAGTAACTAGATGAAACCCACTAGCATGTGTAGGAGTTGATTGAGCCATATGTATGTGTTGTTCCTACCTTGCTATGCCTGCTATGCTTAGAGTCGTGTCAGGTCTGGTTCATCTGGGTGATGGGCTAGAGTGAAATGATTATGTCGGTAATGAGAGTGGTGTGGTGAACACGATTTGGTAAAGGTATCGATGAGAGGCCATGTAGGAGTACATGGTGGGTTGTTTCATTGAAGCCGACCTTAAGCACCGAGATCTGTATGTGTGATTAAAGAAACAGTTACTACCATGCATTGGGCCCTGAAATATGACCCCGCTCGACTTCTTATTCACCC
>NC_041390.1:352314322-352322729 GCF_002162155.2 Triticum dicoccoides | reverse complement strand
TGCAAGTAGTTTCTGGTGTTTGTAGCCTACTGGAGGCCGTGGACAGCGCTGACCGTAGGGGTGGGCTGTGATGCGGTAGGTACGTGGCCGGGTGTACCGAATACCCGTTAGGTATCTCGGAAACCCTATTCACATCGTTCGGGGCCGTATGGGAAACCTCGGCCGGACTCCCTGCGGATGGAACCTGAATAGGCGATAAACCTGGACTAGAAGCTTAAGTGTTTAGGTAGGTCGTGGTCTACACCCACGTCGGCTTTCGCTTGAAGTCTGCCGAGCACATGTCGTGTGCAGACGCTAAGTGGTGGAAACATGTATGAAGAAGTACACCCCTGCAGGGTTAACATGATCTATTCGAATAGCCGCGTCCGCGGTAAAGGACTACTTGGTTGCCTATACAGTTCATAGACAAGTAAATGGAAACTACTAAAAGCCTCAAGATAAGTGTGAGTGCCGAGGATGGCTCTTCCGTAGGAAGACGGAGGTGGATCCTCGGTAGTGTATTGAAGTGGTGAGTAGTGGACTCGTGTGCGCAAAACCATTTCAAGTTGGAGTATCGTAGGATAGTCTAGCCAAGAGTCAAAGCTGGCTTGCTGCAATAACTCCACCAACCCTTCTCGATAATATGCATGTATGTAGGATCTGATGTAAGTCTTGCTGAGTACCTTTGTACTCATGTTGCTATAATTTACATTTTACAGAAGACGCTGCAACCCCTTCTGATGGGTTCTATGTAGACGTTGACATCAACGAGTAGGCTAAAGACCCAGGTGGTGACCCTGAGCTTGTGAAGGACCATGTAGTATAGCTAGGCTTTCCAAGCCTCTTTTATTTTACTAGTTGTCTATACTCAGACAAATTACTTCCGCTGCTGGCTTGTATGACTGTATGACTTGAATGCTGGGTCGTGTGACCCGTACCTTTGTGTATGTTATGTATGGCTCCCTGAGCCTTAAATAAAGTACTTGTGTCGTAGAGTCATGTTGTGATGCTTCGTTGTATTTGCACATATCGAGCATATTGTGTGTATGATTGAAATGATTGGTATGTGTGGGATCTGACTACCTAGTTGTTTATCTTTAGTAGCCTCTCTTACCGGGAAATGTCTCCTAGTGTTACCGCTGAGCCATGGTAGCTTGCTACTGCTCTGGAACACTTAGGCTGGCCGGCATGTGTCCTTCTTCGTTCCTGTGTCTGTCCCTTCGGGGAAATGTCACGCTTTGAGTACCGGAGTCCTGTTAGCCCGCTACAGCCCAGTTTACCGGAGTCCTGCTAGCCCAGTGCTACAGCCCGGACCCACTTGCTGATGACCGACACGTTCGGAGTTGGGTCATGGATGCCTGTCCCTGTAAGTCTGTGCCACTTTGGGTTTACGACTAGTCATGTCAGCCCGGGCTCCTTATCATATGGATGCTAGCGACACCATCATATACGTGAGCCAAGAGGCACAAACGGTCCCGGGCAAAGGTAAGGCGACACCCGTGGGGATACCGTGCGTGAGGCCGCAAAGTGATATGAGGTGTTACCGGCTAGATCGATGTGACATCGAGTCGGGGTCCTGACAGCGTTGGCATCAGAGCCGGACTGCCTGTAGGTTCTCCAAGCCAAACTGGTCGATGTTGAGTCTAGAAATTCTTTAGTTATATGTAGGGGAATTGTTTGTGGGTTGGAACGTAAGGCTCTTTTTACTCCTTTATCTTATGACATTCTGATCTGAGTCAGTCCATTCTTCCACCGGGGGTTAAGGAATTAGGATCTGTTCTCTCTATCAGGATCACGTCTTACTAATCAGTAGTACCTTATAAGCTTGATGGATACAAGCCTAGTTCAGTTCTACTACCACATTATGTTGTTAGAATGGATTCAGAACTTTGATATGATGATGTTGAGTGTGTACGAAATCCTTTGTCAAATGTCTCAAAATCCTTCTTGAGCATTTACAGCTGTTATGCTGCCGAAATTTTGCTAGAAATTCTAATGCCTTTGCATTATGATTGTGCTTTCAGATGGCCACTCGCGACCTCAATCAAGTGGTTCGCCTGACTCGATGCCTAGATGTACCCGGCCATACTGCCAAGTTGGTCAGGGTAATGACTGAGGCTGGATACCGCTGGTATCCTGAGTACACGGTCGAAGAGCAATTTCGGGACTTTAATCAAAGCCAGTATCTATGCACTGTCAGGATATTTCCATCTTATCCTGGATCCACCGAGCCCCTTCACTGCTCCTATGGACTCGGGGTTACTATTGCGATGGCTGTGCAGGACGCCGCCTACTCTATGATGACCATTATGCGAGTCAGATCTGGTTTATTTCGGGACTCTGATTTCCGGTATATGCCAGGATCACTTCCGGGAGCACAAGGGTATCTCCAGGCTATCTATGCTGACCCACTCAGGAGGATTCACGGACTCGCACCACTGCTGAGATGCTTGAGGATAAGGACCGTGAAAATCGGGCCTTAAGGTTAGAGCTCTTCAATACCCGTGCTGACCACTGGGCCACTTTGACTCGGTTCGCACCGGCGGTGCAAGCTGGATATTCAGATATGCGCGATCTCTACCCTGTGAGATCTGCTCTGCCAGACGTGATGGTTTGGCGTGATGTAGGAGGCATCACCCCACCTCGCGGTCCCCGCAGGCCACCGTCTGTTGGTCCAAGGCCTCATCCTAGCCCCTATGGTCCACAGGCTCCACGAGATCGCCTGTTTCCGGATGATCATGTTGAGCTTCCAGGCTATGGAGGTGACTTCTACGAGGACTACTACGGATCGGTCTGAGTTAGTGGTAGTATCACTAGTTCGCACTAGCTGTGTCTTCTATCGTCCCGCGTGACTCGTGGGATATGACCTAGTTTGTACTCTTTCCGGAGGTGTAGAAAAATAATGTATAGGAGCTTGGAATGCCTCCGATGAGATGTAATCCTTTTCTCACCGTAATAGTACTTTGTTTGGTCTTGTACTAAACCCTGTATGGTGTGTATGACGATGGAATAAAAGAAGCAGCTTCTGTATTTACCATGTCATACGGATGATCATCTTGCATTCCGAGTTATTCCTTACATTCTGTATCCTATGTCGAAATTTTATCATTCTGACTAAATCATTGTCTTGTTTACCTAGGATGGTCAACACGCGCGCTAACCCTGCTTCTCAAGAGCAGGCCGAAGGCAGTGAAGGCAGAAATGAAAATCTGCCTCATCCTCCTTCACTAGCCGAGGTTATGATGGAAGCTGAGAGAAACAAGCCGGGAGACCAACCGTTTGTTGGAGCGTATTGAACAGAACACAGCACACCATCAGAGGACTAACGTGGTGTCACTCAGTGATTTCATCAAATTACATCCACCCACGTTCCACCACTCCGTCGAGCCTCTCGACGCTGATGACTGGCTTCGCAGTATCTCTCACAAGCTGCGTTCCGCGCTAGTAGCTGAGGCTGACAAGGTCACCTTTGCTGCATATCATCTTGAAGGCCCCGCCAGTCTATGGTGGGAGAATTTTGGAGCTATGCGCCCAGCGGGCCATGTCACTACTTGGGCTGAATTCAGCGAGGCTTTCCGTGAACATCACATTCCGGAGGGTCTCATGGACCGTAAACGTGAAGAATTTTGCAGTTTCACCCAAGGGCGACTTTCTGTGGATGTTTACAGCAGGGAGTTCGGTAATCTCGCACGATATGTAACCGAGGAAGTTTCTACTGACACCAAGAAGCAAGCAAGGTTCCGTAAGGGCCTTAGTCCTGAGCTTCGCCGCGACCTCCGTCTGCATGAGTGCACATCTTTTTAGAAACTTGTCAACAAAGCCATCAGTGCTGAAACTGGTCAGACTGACTATGACGCAACACGCAAGCATGGCCGTGACATGGGTTCCTCATCCGGTGCTGGTCCTCAGAAGCGCCGCGTGTGGGTGCCCAACACCGCCCTGCCACCCAGGTTCACACCGAGGCCATCTTTCCAGGCGCCTCGCCCTGTTCAACAGTCTGCACCGGCCAAGCCCTATGGGGGTCCAACTAACAATGCTCCTCCACGTACCAGTTCCGTGACTTGTTTCAAGTGTGGGGAATCTGGTCACTATATGCGTGAGTGTCCCCAGACCAACCCCAACCAGTCTGCTAAAGCTGTTGGCCGTGGCAAGCCGACAGGAAAAATATTCCACGCCAAGCCGGTCACCGCTTCACGTGGCCATGTCAACTGTATCTCTGCCGAAGAAGCTCAAGAGGATCCCAACGTCGTTCTCGGTACGCTTCTTGTTAATTGCCACCCGGCATCTGTTCTTTTCGATACAGGAGCCTCTCATTCTTTTATATCTGAAGATTATGCTCGTTTGCATAACGTTGCATTCTGTGACATGCCATCCACTATGGAAATTTCTACTCCCGGGTCTAGATGGCAGACCTCTAGGGTAAGTTATGGAAATGAAATCCAAGTCGACAAACTTGTTTTCCTTGCATCGTTGATAGCCCTTAAATTTTCAGATATTAATATCATTTTGGGTATGGACTGGATGTCAGCTCATCATGCCAAAATTGATTGCTTCTCTAGGACTGTTCAACTCACCCATCCTTCGGGGAAGATAGTCAATGTCTTGACCCGAATAGCCAAGCGACAATTATATTCTCTTAACGCCAGCCCTTTGCCAGACCTTGAGGACGTTCCGGTAGTCCGTGACTTCCCGGATGTCTTCCCAGAAGAATTGCCAGGTGTTCCACCTGACAGGGATGTTGAGTTCGTAATAGACCTCATCCCAGGAACCGTTCCGATTGCTAGAAGACCTTATAAGATGGCACCCCTAGAACTAGCCGAGCTTAAGAAACAACTCGATGAGTCTTTGAAAAAGGGTTTCATCCGCCCTAGTTCATCTCCGTGGGCTTGCCCCGTCCTATTCGTCAAGAAGAAGGATGGTACGGACCGGATGGTTGTAGATTACCGACCTGTCAATTTGGTCACAGTCAAGAACAAATATCCACTTCCCAGGATCAACGACCTGTACGATCAGCTCGCTGGATCCTCAGTCTTCTCCAAGATGGATTTGAGGTTGGGCTACCATCAAATCAAAATCAGAAACGGGGACATTCCTAAAACGGCCTTTGTTACTCGTTATGGCCAATACGACTACACCGTCATGTCTTTCGGTTTAACCAACGCTCCAGCCACCTTTTCTCGGTTAATGAACTCAATCTTCATGGAGTATTTGGATAAATTCGTCGTAGTTTACCTCGATGATATACTCATCTACTCCAAGAACGAGGAAGAACATGCCGAACATCTAAGGCTAGTGTTGCAGAAACTTCGAGAGCATCGCCTTTATGCCAAATTTTCTAAATGTGAATTCTGGTTGCCAGAAGTGACCTATCTGGGTCATGTAATATTTGGTAAAGGTATTGCTGTTAACCCTGAGCGAGTTCAAGCCGTCCTTAATTGGACTCCACCTGAATCGGTCAAGCAAGTTCGGAGTTTTCTGGGCTTAGCGAGCTATTGTCGTCGCTTTGTCGAGAACTTCTCCAAAGTTGCTAAACCTCTAACCGAACTCCTCAAGAAAGATAAGAAGTTCGAGTGGACTCCACAATGTGAGCACAGCTTTCAGGAACTGAAAAGACGCCTGACTTCTGCTCCCGTACTGGTACCGCCAGACTTCTCCAAGGACTTTGTTATCTACTGCGACGCCTCGCGACAAGGACTAGGTTGCATTCTCATGCAAGATCGACACGTAATTGCCTATGCTTCACGGCAATTGCACCCACATGAGGAGAATTATCCTACTCATGATCTAGAGCTTGCAGCCGTAGTCTATGCACTTAAGACCTGGCGACATTACCTCCTCGGTAATCGTTGCGAAATATTCACTGATCACCAAAGCCTGAAGTACATCTTCACCCAACCGGATCTGAATCTCAGGCAAAGACGTTGGGTTGAATTGATCACAGACTTCGACTTAGGAATAACCTACACCCCAGGGAAAGCCAACGTCATGGCTGATGCGCTAAGTCGTAAATCTTATTGTAACAATCTGATGTTACAACAAAGTCAACCGCTTCTCCATGAGGAATTTCGGAAGCTTAACCTTCACATTGTTCCTCAAGGATTTCTTTCCACCTTGGTGGCGAAACCTACTCTTACGGATCAAATCATTGCTGCCCAGAAGCGAGATAAGGGAATAGCTAAGATCAAGGAGAACATTGCTAGCGGAGGTGCTAGTTGTTTCTCCACAAATGATCATGGTGTTGTGTACTTTGAGAACCGTCTAGTGGTTCCCAAGAACCAGCATCTACGGCAGTTGATCCTTAAGGAGGCTCATGAATCTCCTCTCACCATTCATCCCGGTAGTACTAAGATGTATCAGGACCTACGCCAGAGGTTCTGGTGGACTAGGATGAAGAGAGAAATTGCTCAGTATATTGCAAATTGCGACGTCTATCGTCGTGTTAAAGCAGAGCATCAACGGCCTGCTGGCACCCTTCAACCCTTAGCTATTCCTGAATGGAAATGGGATAAAATTGGTATGGATTTCATTACCGGTTTTCCCAAGACCAAGAGAGGGAATAATGCTATCTTTGTCGTTGTCGATCGTCTTTCCAAAGTAGCCCATTTCTTACCTGTTCGTGAGAGTATAGCCGCTAGTCAGCTGGCAGACTTATACATCTCCCGAATAGTGTCTCTCCATGGTGTTCCTTTGGAAATTAACTCGGATCGAGGAAGTCTTTTCACCTCTCGATTTTGGGAAAGTTTCCAAAATGCTATGGGAACCCGTCTCTCCTTTAGCACCGCCTTCCACCCTCAGTCGAGCGGTCAAGTGGAACGCGTCAACCAGATTCTAGAAGACATGCTTCGAGCCTCTGTTATCTCATTCGGAATGGATTGGGAGAAGTGCCTTCCATTTGCCGAATTCGCTTATAACAATAGCTATCAATCTAGCTTGGGTAAAGCCCCTTTTGAAGTTCTCTATGGACGACGGTGTCGAACACCCCTTAACTGGTCAGAGACCGGGGAAAGACAATTCTTTGGCCCGGATATGATTCAGGAAGCAGAAGAACAAGTTCGCATCGTTCGTGAAAAGTTGAAAACAGCCCAATCTCGTCAAAAGAGTCAATATGACCGAAAACATAAGGCTATGACTTTCGAGGTTGACGAGAAGGCTTATCTTCGGGTCACCCCTCTGAAGGGAACCCATCGTTTCGGTATCAAAGGCAAATTGGCTCCTCGTTACATTGGACCTTTTCGCATTCTCGCCAAACGAGGAGAAGTTGCCTACCAGTTGGAACTACCTCCGCATCTCTCCAGAGTCCACGATGTCTTCCACGTTTCTCAACTCAGGCGTTGCTTCTCGGATCCTATCCGTGGAGTGGACCACGAAACGCTTGATCTCCAAGATAATCTTACATATCGAGAGTACCCCATTCGTATCCTCGATCAGGCCGAACGTACCACCCGATGTCATAATATCAAGTTTCTCAAAGTTCAATGGTCGCACCATTCGGAGGATGAAGCAACTTGGGAAAGAGAGGATCGTCTTCGACTTGAGTATCCCGCCTTCTTCCCGGAGGAACCCAAATCTCGGGACGAGATTCTTTTGAGTGGGGGTGAGTTGTCACACCCTAGCTAGTCATGCATTAGAGTGTTGCATCATGTTTACTCTTTCGTCAGAAACTTGAAATGGGGATCTGTGAAACCCTCAGAATCATTTTGAAAATGACCCAAATAAAAATTTCTCCAAAAGGGTCCAAGAAAATGCTCATGTTGCTCTCTGAAAATATTGGGCAGAGATAAAAATCAAACCAATATTTTTAAGAGCTCATAGGTATTTATTTTGGGCTATTGGAATTAATGCATAAATATTTGCATTGGAAATATATTAGTTATATATATTAATATATGTCCAAATATTATGCCAATTATAAAGGAGCTCTGGAATAATATATCTAGCTCCTGCAAAAATTGGCATAAGTTAAATAAATGATTTAATATATTATTTAAATCAAAACAAATGTCAGAAATTAGAATACAGAAAAATAAATAAAGGGAGAAACTTACCTGGGCTCCTCCCTGTGCAGCCCAGCCAGCTGGCCGGCCCAGCCAGCAGGCGGCCCAGCCCGCCTCCCTCCTCTGTCGTCTTCGTCCTCGACAGAGGGAGGGGAGTGTGGCCGGCGCGCGCGCACGCCACCGCGCCTCGCCACCTCTCTCCCTGCCTGCCTGCCCTCCCCTCCTCGCTCGATGCCCCGGACGACGCCACGCCTCCCCCCTGCTCTCTCTCACTCTCCCTCAGTTCCTCCCTCCTCTCCCTCGCTCTCTCTCTCACACGGCCGAACACCACCATCGCCGCCGTTCGCCATAGCAGCCGTCTCCGGCCACCCCTCGCTCCCCCCGACTAGCTCAGAAGCTCCGCCTCGACCCCCTCTTCCTCCCCACCGCTCCAC
>NC_041390.1:352214092-352314186 GCF_002162155.2 Triticum dicoccoides | reverse complement strand
GCTCCACGGGTCTCCGGAAGCCCTGCATCGCCGCCACGTCACCGTTCCCCCCCTCGGGCTCCGACCACCGTCGCCGTCGATTCGCCGTCTCCAGCGCGTCCCCGAGCCCGCTTCGACGCCCACTGCAACCGCGGTGAGCTACGCCACCGTTTCCCCCTCTTCTCCCCCTCGTTCCCTCACCGTAGCCTCCTCCCCACCACGGCCGAACCTCCGCCGTCGCCGAGCTCGCCGTCGATGCAGCTCCGGTGACCATTTGGTCACCCCGGCGAGTCCAACAAGTTCGTAAGGCTCCATAGAGCATCCCTAGCGCCTCGCTTCGCTCGCCTTCGAGCTCCAACCCCGTTTCCGTGCACGACCGAACCCCGGCAGCCGCAGCCGAGCTCGCCGCCGTCGACTCCGGCCACCTCAGGCTCGGCCACCACCACCGTTCGACGCGCGGGAGCAAGAGCTCTCCAACGAGCCCAAGCACAGCCTCGCCCGTTCCCTGTAGCGCGATTCCGCATCGCGCCGCGTCATGTCGCTGGTGGGTTTGACCCTCTTTGACCACGGCAGGACCCCCCCTGAGTCCCTGACAGGTGGGCCCAGCCCTGTAGCTAATTAGGATTAGCGCTAACCACTGTTAGTTAACCCCCTGACACTGACCAGTGGGCCCCAGCGCCTCTAATTAGTAATTAGGATTAATTTAACCCTGTTTAACCACCCCTGTCACTGACGTGTGGGCCCCACACGTCAGGTTTGACCTCAGCCAGCCGCAGTTGACCACTGACGTCATGCTGACGTCATGCTGGCGCAATAATTATATTTCTGGATTTAAATTTAATCAGGAAATTCCAGAATATTATTTAAACTTCAAAAATTCATAACTTTTATTCTGTAACTCCAAATCAGACAAATTATATATGAAAAATGATCAGAAAAATCCAAGCTATCCATCTGTACTATTTTCATGCATGATCAAACAAGTTAAATTGATGTTTTAAGAAGAACAAGGAAAAGCACTTTAAAAGGCCATATTTGAATTTGAAATTTGAATCCTTGATTCAAATTTGTTCAAACCCTTCTGGTTTTAGTTGCATTAGCCCAACACACTCATATTGCCATGTTTCATGCATGCATCATATTGTTGCACATTGTTTGGTGATGGTTGTGTGTCGGTGTCCTTTGCGACAGGTTCTGCCTCCGAGGAGTACCGTGATTACCCTAACGAAGAACCGTATCAGTGCATCGAACCATCAGGCAAGCAACCAACCATTTGATCATATCGACACAATCCCATGTTCTCGCTCCTGCTCTCTTTTACTGCATTAAGACAACGCGTTTCAAACTGCTGTGTGCTGCGGTAGTTGAACCCATTTCCTCTGCATGACCTGTCATTGCCACAGTAACTAGATGAAACCCACTAGCATGTGTAGGAGTTGATTGAGCCATATGTATGTGTTGTTCCTACCTTGCTATGCCTGCTATGCTTAGAGTCGTGTCAGGTCTGGTTCATCTGGGTGATGGGCTAGAGTGAAATGATTATGTCGGTAATGAGAGTGGTGTGGTGAACACGATTTGGTAAAGGTATCGATGAGAGGCCATGTAGGAGTACATGGTGGGTTGTTTCATTGAAGCCGACCTTAAGCACCGAGATCTGTATGTGTGATTAAAGAAACAGTTACTACCATGCATTGGGCCCTGAAATATGACCCCGCTCGACTTCTTATTCACCCTAGCTCTCTGTCCAGGAGTTGCAAGTAGTTTCTGGTGTTTGTAGCCTACTGGAGGCCGTGGACAGCGCTGACCGTAGGGGTGGGCTGTGATGCGGTAGGTACGTGGCCGGGTGTACCGAATACCCGTTAGGTATCTCGGAAACCCTATTCACATCATTCGGGGCCGTATGGGAAACCTCGGCCGGACTCCCTGCGGATGGAACCTGAATAGGCGATAAACCTGGACTAGAAGCTTAAGTGTTTAGGTAGGTCGTGGTCTACACCCACGTCGGCTTTCGCTTGAAGTCTGCCGAGCACATGTCGTGTGCAGACGCTAAGTGGTGGAAACATGTATGAAGAAGTACACCCCTGCAGGGTTAACATGATCTATTCGAATAGCCGCGTCCGCGGTAAAGGACTACTTGGTTGCCTATACAGTTCATAGACAAGTAAATGGAAACTACTAAAAGCCTCAAGATAAGTGTGAGTGCCGAGGATGGCTCTTCCGTAGGAAGACGGAGGTGGATCCTCGGTAGTGTATTGAAGTGGTGAGTAGTGGACTCGTGTGCGCAAAACCTTTTCAAGTTGGAGTATCGTAGGATAGTCTAGCCAAGAGTCAAAGCTGGCTTGCTGCAATAACTCCACCAACCCTTCTTGATAATATGCATGTATGTAGGATCTGATGTAAGTCTTGCTGAGTACCTTTGTACTCATGTTGCTATAATCTACATTTTTACAGAAGACGCTGCAACCCCTTCTGATGGGTTCTATGTAGACGTTGACATCAACGAGTAGGCTAAAGACCCAGGTGGTGACCCTGAGCTTGTGAAGGACCATGTAGTATAGCTAGGCTTTCCAAGCCTCTTTTATTTTACTAGTTGTCTGTACTCAGACAAGTTACTTCCGCTGCTGGTTTGTATGACTGTATGACTTGTATGTTGGGTCGTGAGACCCGTACCTTTGTGTATGTTATGTATGGCTCTCTGAGCCTTAAATAAAGTACTTGTGTCATAGAGTCATGTTGTGATGCTTCGTTGTATTTGCACATATCGAGCATATTGTGTGTATGATTGAAATGCTTGGTATGTGTGGGATCTGACTACCTAGTTGTTTATCTTTAGTAGCCTCTCTTACCAGGAAATGTCTCCTAGTGTTACCGCTGAGCCATGGTAGCTTGCTACTGCTCTGGAACACTTAGGCTGGCCGGCATGTGTCCTTCTTCGTTCCTGTGTCTGTCCCTTCGGGGAAATGTCACGCTTTGAGTACCGGAGTCCTGTTAGCCCGCTACAGCCCGGTTTACCGGAGTCCTGCTAGCCCAGTGCTACAGCCCGGACCCACTTGCTGATGACCGACACGTTCGGAGCTGGGTCATGGATGCCTGTCCCTGTAAGTCTGTGCCACTTTGGGTTTACGACTAGTCATGTCAGCCCGGGCTCCTTATCATATGGATGCTAGCGGCACCATCATATACGTGAGCCAAGAGGCGCAAACGGTCCCGGGCAAAGGTAAGGCGACACCCGTGGGGATACCGTGCGTGAGGCCGCAAAGTGATATGAGGTGTTACCGGCTAGATCGATGTGACATCGAGTCGGGGTCCTGACAAAAAATCCTACCGAGTGGTGAGCAACCCTCCCACTCGGGGGCTTAGCTGCAGACCAGTACTCTCCTAAGTTTAAAAAATCCTACCGAGTGTTGAGCAACCCTCCCACTCGGGGGCTTAGCTGTAGTCCAGTACTCGCCTAAGTTTAAAAAATACTGCCGAGTGGTGAGAAACCCTTCCACTCGGGGGCTTAGCTGCAGTCCAGTACTCGCCTAAGTTTAAAAAATCCTACCGAGTGGTGAGCAACCCTCCCACTCAGGGGCTTAGCTGCAGTCCATTACTCACCTAAGTTTAAAAAAAATCCTACCGAGTGGTGATCAACCCTCCCACTCGGAGGCTTAGCTGCAGTCCAGTACTCGCCTAAGTTTAAAAAATCCTACCGAGTGGTGAACAACCCTCCCACTCGGAGGCTTAGCTGCAGTCCAGTACTCGCCTAAGGTTTAAAGTTCGTCCCTATCTGCAAGGATGATGAGGTGCAGGTCGACTACAACCTTCTCCTTTGGAGCTGCGCAACAAATACAACACGCGCAACATCCCTATCCGCAAGGACGACGAGGTGCAGGTCGACTGCAACCTTCTCCTTAGGAGCTGCGCCACAAGTACAATGTAGGCTCTATCCCTATCCGCAAGGGCGATGAGGTGCAGGTCAACCGCGGACTTCTTCTCCAAGCTATGCCACAAGTACAACGTATGCTCCATCCCTATCCGCAAGGGCGACGAGGTGCAGGTCGACCGCGGCCTTCTTCTCCGAGCTACACCACAAGTACAACGTATGCTCCATCCCTATCTGCACGGGCGACGAGGTGCAGGTCGACAGCAGCCTTCCTCCCCGAGCTACGCCACAAATACAACGTGCGCTCCATCTCTGTCTGCAGGGACGACGAGGCGCAGGTCGATTGAAGTCTCCACTTCCAAGGTTACATCTCAAAGAGCAAATTCCACGCGAAGGCAAAAACAAGCATATTCGGAAATAAATCAAGTTCAGATAGATCCTAAAAGTTCCAAATGACAGATCAAAAGTATTCGAGCATCAAGCCCGAAGGAGTTTAACGGTTACACAATCACTTGGCATTCCAAGGCAAATAAAGGTGGAGCATAATGTTTTTCGGTCACGCATCAGGAGAAGGACTGGCCGGGTCACAGAAACTGTCAAGGTCTATGCTGTCTGCAATACGAGTGGAGGCCTCAAGGTAAGTGTCCATGAAGGAATGGAAAGTGTGTTTCTTGGTGTTAGCAACCTTGAGTTCCGCCAGCTTGTCTTCCTTGACATCTTTGTAGCGCACTCGGACCAGGGACAATGCGACATCAGCGCCACAGCAAGCGGATGACTTCTTCCATTCTTGCACTCGGTCAGGGATTTGATTCAGTCGAGCCATCAGGGACTCGAGATCTTGGGACAGTTCCGCCTGAGGCCAGAGTTCAGCATCAACCCGAGTCATCACCGCTTTCAAGCGAGCAAGATAAGTAACCGCGTTGTCCATGCGAGATTCCAACCGCAGCACATTCATCGCAACATCATCCTTGACTGGACAGTTTATGGGGTCAAGACCCGTCTCGACCCGCCCATTTTCCGCTTCACAGTCTTAACGAAACTCTACACAGTCGAGTGAATGGTGAGTCGACGATATAATTAGACTTGACAGTCGACAAAAACAAGTCAGTCAACCATCAGTACCTTCAAGGTTTAAGACTAGCTTTGCAGCAAGCTGGCCTAGATAAGACTCCAACTCGCCCTTCTTAACTTTGAGGCTCCCAAGCTCGTCAGTCAGCTTGTCCTTGTCCTTCTTCAGTCGCTCGACCTCCCGATTGGCATCAGAAACAGCAGTCTTCAGTTTGGAATTCTCTTCTTCTAGCCTGTCGACCGAAGCAAGCTTCTTGTCAGCAAGCGCAGTTTTATCTTGTGCTTCCTTTTGTGCAGCAGCAAGATCCAGATCCTTCTTCTCCAAAGCCTGCTTCATTTTCTCTAAAGAAATAACGGGCTTGGAGTTGATGGTTTTCACTACGTACATCTACTCGAGTGGAGTCACTCAGTTCAAAAAAAACCGGAAAGGAAAGGTGCCAGCAACAGTAAGATAAATAGTTCATGATTGGTTACCTCCCATGGCAGCTACTTCATCGCGAGCAGTCTTGAGATTCTTTTTGGCCAGTTCCAGAACAATGTTGAGGCTGATTTGTTGTTGGTTCAGCGTAGAGAGTTGAGCTCCGAGATCACAGGATTCTGCAGCCAACACACAAGACTCGTCAGTCAACTGAAATGAAAGACACCACTGCGACAGCTACTCCAAGACTACCATCGAATCAAACATTAAAAAAATAGGTTCAGGTTCTCAGACCATAGTCAACTGCCCGCAGTCAATTATGGTTTCGGGGACTACACCCAGTGGGTGCACTTAGCGTGCCCCCACTGGTTTTAATTCCACTCGGCATGGTCCGCCCAGCGCGAGTTGTAAAAAAGAAAGTACAGATTCTCAAACCACAGTCGACCGCCCGTGGTCAACTCTGGTCTCGGGGACTACACCCAGTGGGTGCACTTAGAGTGCCCCCACTAGTTCGAAGATTCAGCTTGAGTCGATCCAAAGTGACTTATACAATTTCAAAACAACCACACCCCAGTGGGTGATCAGACGAGAAGTATGACCAACTAACCTGGACATTGGTTTGCAAAGCAGCTCCGGCGTTGAGGGCCACCTGGCTGGCCTCATGCACCACTTTCATTTGCCCCATCACAAGATTTAACTAAAGAAGAGCTTCCTTGGCAGCAGTCGACGGGTCGTCCGGAGTTTGATACGCAGTAAAAAGCGATGCTGGCAGAGCAGTCGAAGCAACTGCAGGATTTGAAGCGTGGAGTTGTATCGGTGTAGCAGGGGCCTGACCAGCTGATCCTGATGGACAACTAGTCGACAGAGGGACAGCGAAGGTGACGTTGGTTCGAGCCGGATCTGTCTATTGCTCGACTGTCCTCACAGACGTCATGGTCGACTGAAGAATCGGGACCTCAGGCGCTGTCCCGCCCAGTTCCTTGTCTTTCCTCCTCCTCCCCCTCAGCGGTGCTTCTTCTTCATCATCCGGGAGCACAACAATGTCCCGTGGTACTGCAATAAACAGAGAAAGTCGTACGTATAGCTGGCAAACAGTCCAGTCGACCAAATGAATTCGAATCGGGCAGACTTACTAGCTTTGGAGGTACCTACGTCATCGGTTTCCTCGTTGACCGGATTCTTTTCAATGTCCATGTCAGTCGCAGCCGAGGTCGGGCTGAAAAGGTTCATCATCCACACGGTCAGAACAAAAAAGTCAGTCGGAACAAGAAAATACGGGAAAAATATTTACCCAGAAGCAATAGGAACGTCCATCTTGATTCTGGGCAAGGTCTTCCGAGCCTTCGAAGGATTGGCCTTGGGCTTCTTGGTGACCTTCTCAGCCAATTCTGGAGTCGGAGACTGAGCGCGCTTTTGAGATGGAGCATTCGACGCCACAGCTTTACCGCGCCTGCCTATGGGATCATGGTGCTGCTTGGATCGACGTTCAGAACGAGGCGGTGAATCAGCTATTTCCTTGTTGCCCGACTCATCACTCTCATCTTCATGATCATCGGCTGATGACTCCCACTCGCCGCTCTCCTCCGCACTGTCCTCGCCCTCTTGGTCTTGCTCCAGAGCTTGCTCACCATTGGGCATCGAAATACATCTCCGTGTAGATCTACAAAACAAGGAGCCGACTGCAAGTAAGTCGGGTTGACAAACAATCGGAAAACATGTCTAAAAAACTCAGTTGAGATGGCCAAACCTTGTCCGGTTGGTTTCTGTCACTGAAAGGGTTGACTCCCTTGGCGCGCCTGGGGTTATCCTTGTTCCTGGTGATTCCCTTCAGCCACTCGACCACTGTCTTGGCCTCCACCTCTTCCGGATGAACCCGAGCGGTGTCACCAGCCCTAGAGTACATCCACATGGCGTGGTCACGAGCTTGGAGTGGTTGGATGCCCCGACTAAGGAACACCTCTAGTAGATCCATGCCAGTGACACCTTGGTTGATCAACTGAACCACTCTCCCGACGAGCATGCCTGTCTCTTGGCAGTCACTTTCAATGAAGATGGAGTTTGGACTCAATCAAAAGAGAAAGGGGAAGTCCAGTCGACTGGCCTGGCGTCACGATGTCCTGGCAGTAGAACCAGGTCAACTGCCAACCCCAGACCGAGTCCGGAAGAGTCATTGAGGGAAAGGAACTTCTTTTCCTCTTCTGAATACCCAGACCCCCACACATCTGGATAACATGGGTTTTCTCGTCGTTCGAGTTCGCTTTCTTCACCGATTAGGAGCGGATGGTAAAGATGTGCTTGAAAAGACCCCAGTGCGGTCGACACCCCAGGAAATTCTCGCACATGGATATGAATGCGGCAAGATACGTGCTGGTGTTGGGAGTAAAATGATGGTGTTGGGCCCCAAAGGAATTCAATAAACCTCGAAAGAAGGGGTGGGGAGGAAGCGAGAAGCCGTGGTCGACGTGGGTGGCGAGCAGGACGCACTCACTCGGTCGCGGCTGCGGTTCTGTTTCCCCCTCCGACAGCCGCGCAGACTCGTGGACGATCAACCCTAACTTAGCCATATCGTCCAAGTCTTCTTGTTGGAGCGAAGATCGGATCCAATCTCCTTGGATCCAACCCGATGGCAGCCCCGAGCGCGATGAAGACCCCCGATTCGCCTTCCTGCTTTTTGCCGCCCCCGTCGCCTCCTTCGCGCGTTCCAGCGCCGCCGTTCTCTCCTTCCCATGGCGGCGGAGCGGTGGTGTCGAGAGTGGAGAAGCCTGGTGGGGTAAAGGAGCAAGAGGAAGAAGAAAGAGAATGGGCACGCACAGTGCGGACGCCTCGGTCTTGCCGCTTTTAAAGGCCCGCTTCCAAGTGGCTGATGCATGGGTCCGGGCGATCCTGTCAAATCCCTCAAACAGTCACGCGCAGGATACGTGGCGAAAAAGGTGGCGCGGAAATCAAAACACTCTGTCTATCCACTCCACTCACCACGGCGCGTTCCGTCCGGCGCGCTCCTACCGAAATTTCGAATCCCACGAAATCTGGGATCCTTGGCAACGGATCACGCCAAAGATTTCGCATCAAAGGTGACACTCGACAGGCGATGTTACTAAAACTTGTCGGTAATTGCTGAATCGATCGAGGTGACTGAAACGAAGCCGAAAGTTTCAACACTGGCCTCCATTCGGAGATGAATTCTTGAGAAAGGCAAGAGTCAAAGCAAGATAAACTTCAACCTTCTTTCCACTCGGACCTCAATCCATTCGGGGGCTAATGATGAGGACATAGACCTGGGGTAGGGTAATAGGCCTGACCTATACGTCCTACCCAAGGTCCTTGTCTTAGAAGCAAAGAAGTTCAAGAGTAAACGAGGTGGACCCAATAAAGGTGTCGAGTGCAATCCACTCGACCTACCATTCACTCGGAGACTACTCTTTCTTTGCGTCACTCAACTATTCAACCACTCGACCATGTAAAAGACCACTCGACGTACAAGAAGACCTAAAGCCGTTCTACACAGCAACGGTTGGGCATTCACTCGTATATTTAATGACCATTTGTAGCACTTTATTATAGACATTACCTGTAACGCTCTCTCTTTATGAACAATGAACCCTGTGTAATGGAGGGGAGCTGAGGTCTTGGCACATTCTATATAAGCCACCTCCCTCCTCTGGGACAAGGGTTCGCACCCCCTATAACACACACGCATATAATCCAGTCGACTGCCTCCGGGCTCCGAGACGTAGGGCTGTTACTTCCTCCGAGAAGGGCCTAAACTCGTAAACCTCGCGTGTACAACTCCTCCATAGCTAGGATCTTGCCTCTACATCCCTACCCCCCTATTCTACTGTCAGACTTAGAACCACAACACTCCGTTCCTAAATATATGTCTTTCTAGAGATTCCACTATAGGCTATATATGGAGCAAAATGAGTGAATCTACACTTGAAAATTCATCTATATACATCTGTATGTGGTCCATACTGGAATCTCTACAAAGACATATATTTAGGAACAGAGGTGGTACATTACACAAAATTGTAGGTGGCATGTAGGAATTCCAGTGCACTACATTAGGCTCCCTTAGAGTGCATGTTAGTCCAGCACACAGGGTCATGGCTAGTTTATGCTACGCACATAATCGTTAATTGGTGGTTTAAATATGCGCAAGGGATATGCAATCTCTCCCTAATAATAAAGCACAGATTGAGTCTCTGGGTTCACCGTCACGGCATTTTGCGAAATAGTCCCTGTTGTTTTAGGTATTCAACCCGCACTCACGTCCCTAAGTGAAATAACAATTCACAATAGACAAAAGGTCCCAAACAGGTGTGCATCGCCCCCACCGCTTCACCTCGATTGGCACCGGTGCAGGCCACCCCGCTGCTCGACCTCGCCTCGCACCGGAGGCGACCACCACCATCCTCCCCGCTCCCTCCCCTCTCCCAACCCGATATAGATGCCTAACCCGCAGGAACCGGCAGGCGGCCAGCGGGCAACGCGAGGCGCGGTGGCGGCTCGAGGAAGACGGGCAGATGTGGGCGCGGTGTCGACCGATCTGGCGGGTGGTGCGGCGGCTTGTTCCGGTGCCAGCGGCGTCCTGCTGATCCAGAGAAGGAGAGACAAGGGCCTGAGGGAGAGAGGAGACATAGGAAGAAAGGAGAAGGAGAAGGGGCACACGCAGGGTGAGGGAGGCAGTCGCCGGCGATGGTGGCTCCGGTGACTGACCGACGGGCTTGCTGCCAAATCGCGCCCACCGGGCCATGCTCTACGTCGGCTACGCCGACTGCCGTGCGCCGCCGGATGGCGGTGGTGGAGCCTCCATTGTGGTGGGTTACACCGGCTGCCCCGCGTTTTCCGAGATCCTCCGCATCCTTCCCGTGAAGCGTCATCGTCGCGGGAGGACTTCGATGCCTAGATCGCTGACATCCTCCTCCAAATCCTATAGGAGGTCCAGGTACAACATCTACAAAATTGTGTTCGTGTATGTGGGATCGATAGATGAATCAATCTCCTTTCAAGTTTCAACCCAGCAACCTTCGTGTATATCAAGGACGCACAGATCCATTGGCCTGCGTACCACACATCCCTTCACTAATTCCATCAGTGTCATTCTTAACAAGGTAAGTATGATTCCCCCATCCATGATTTTCTTAATTGATCTTTGATCCTTGATCTCCCTAATGTCCTTACATTTTATTGATTCTATAAATGATCTCAAATAGGAATATACCATGATTTAGATGGAACCAATTTTTAGGCCACAATTCCTATAACTTTCCTTGTCAATTTGATAAAATTAGATGTGTGTTGGAGGTTGTAACCTATTACGGTTTACATTGTTAGAATTCTTCAAGACCCTCTGTTGATCCTCACTATCTTTGAAACAATCCGATTTCTGTGTCATTGCTAAACATATGTATATATTTGGTGTGCTGGATTTTCTGATGTATATGCTATATAAGAGGAAGCTATTCGACAATCCTGCCCAAGTTGGTACAGATTAGCTCGATTTTATTCAGTAAATATTTATGCTTGATAGATACAAGCCTACCTCTTTTGCCCTTCTTTTCTCCATCCTCTGCAGGTCTCCAGCACATGTGAATCGTTGTCGTCAAGAGCATGCTTGTGACATCATTACAATACGTGATGCAGGGCAAAAGGATGTTATCAGTAATAAGAACAAATTTAATCATTTCCTATTCTTTTTCCTTGCCAGTTTTCGTCGTTATATACACTGTATTTCCCACTGTAATGCACAACCAAATTTGTATTCTTGAAAGTTTTAGTCATCTCTGCTGCAGCTAAGTGTTCAATTGCAATCTCTAGACAAGTTCCCTTTGTTGTTGTGTTGAATTTGAGGAAAGGCGGCCAAGCAGCTCGTGGCAGCTATGTCACGCTTACTCCACCGCTGCCTTGACTTGCCGACGACGTCGCCGGTTGGGCCGCAGGGGGCAAGATCGTCGTGGGACCCATTACCATGGGCGTCGAGTATGCTTGATTGCCATGTCGGAGGCAAAGGTCCTAGAGCTTGGTGGTGTGTGTGTGATTTGTTTTCTCCCGTTGCAATGCATTAATCCATTTATTCATGCATCCATCGATTTACTTTGAATTTTTTTCAGTTGTCGAACATTAACTGGATTGGTTCATGGATATGCAGTGTGACAAGTCGTGTGAGATGAAGGTGGTGAACCGTCTCAATGTGAAGCCAAGTATGTGAAGGATATACCATGGATGATGTGGACAGGTAAGGGTAAAAGTTTGAGCTGTCGAATTTTGTGTGATCGAGCTCCTGTACGGTCAAACCTAAAAAGTTCGGTGAAGATTCAAATTACATATGGATTCCTTTTTGTTGCATACAATGCTGTAATCACACTAACTATGTGCATGGAATACCAGAGATAATGCAAAAATTGCTTGCCGATAGGCAGCTGGGCGCATGCATAATTGTCGAGGAGGCTGAAGCCAACGCTATTCTGGTTTGACTGAATAACGTATTCTAAGGCTCCTTTGTGGTGGAGATCGACTATGCACTGGGGAAAGGAGCTAGGGGCTGATTCATAAGCAGATCATTGTTGATATTAAATCTGCATTGAGTAAATATCACATCAGGGCTGTCGGAAGGACAAACAATGGGCTAGATCATGAACTAGCCAACGTTTCCAAAGCTCATGGAGACTTTGTGGTTGCGGATGATGTCGCGGACCATGATCTGCTCCAGAAGGAAAACGATGCAGCCTTGGTGTCGGTATCAGGCATTTTGATGGATGTAAAGCGGACTTGATTGTCTGTGACGGCGCCCCTGATAGTAAGCTTGCATTGCTAGACAAGTGGCTGATAACCATCTTACATGTGTTTATGGTACTTATGTTTCTTACTTTGCTTTGGATGATTGTAGTTACTGGACTTCATGATATGGATGAGTTTGTTCTGTCCCAGCTTATATAGGCGGTTGGTATATTTTTCTCTTTCTCTGCGTATCAATTTAGATCAGAGATACTTTTTGGAAGTAATTTGCAGTACTCATAAGATGCAGTGTCCAAAAATAATGCTACCTTAGCCCTGCAGTTTATGCTTAGTATTCTACCTTAAAATGTTTACTTTCGGTGCAATAGCTTCTTTGGATTTTTATATTGAACATTGGACCATTTTTATTCAACCTTTGGATAATTCGTTGCTGTTTACGTTGTAGAACAACATGGTGTAACACTATGGTTCCACTAACTTGATATATTTTCCACTAATGTCCTTCCTGCTTCCATCTACCTTGCTGCCCCATCTCTCCTCTACCAAATCCCAGCTTCATGGTGGATTCATCTACAGGTAGTTAATCTCCCAGCGCTGAATCACTACACAGCTGCACATGAATTGTTATGGACCATTTGTTTTTCTTCAGGAATCCACACCTACAGCAGTTCTCCTAGAAACCATCTGCCTGAAGTTCATCTACCTACCACTCTGTTAGTACTTCTCTCACCCCATATGCCCTTAGCAGATCACATGATTCTCTCATCTTACTCACAACTGATTGTTGTTGTTTTCCTGCAGATTTTGTGACAGAACAGAGAATTGTTATAGTTGAGATCATAGACAAATCTTATGTTGCAACAATAGGTTTGGAGGTTGTGCTGAGAATTAAAATGTCAAGGTTCAAAAAATAGATGCTTCAAGTATTTAATCTCTTTCAAATACTCTTATCATGTTCCTTTCAGTGGTTAGAGCCCACAACTAAGATATGTTTGCTTCACACTCATGCTTGTAATACGCCTATATGGTTCCTTATTTCATCATGTCCACGTTTGTAATTCTCTGGTGCAGCAGAGCTGACCGATAGTAGAGGTTAACCTTCTTTTTAGCCAAAGCTTCCAGTATTGTACTAATTATATGTGCTCTTTGGTGCAGCGCTCACTCAACATATTGATATGTAAGTAAATTTTAACAAATAACTCTTTGCTTTGTCGTGGTGGCTAAAATACATCACACTTATCTGCACCTAGAACTGAATATTTGATTCTTTTTGCACCTAGAACTGAATATTTGATTCTTTTTGCCTGCATGTCAACAGTATTGAAAATGATGTGCATAGTTATCGAGTTAGTTTTGTGAGAACTATATATGATAAACTACTAGAACCAATAGGACAAACTATAGTAGTACTGTTGCATTGGAACACATGATTCTCTAGTTGATATTTGGCATGATGCTTGCATTCAATATCTAGAATCCTGCACCTCAAACCATATGGCGTTCCAGTGGTGAAAACTAGAGCATATACTATATTCAAATATATTTTTTGTTACACATCAGGCATACATTGGATGGACGAACCATACAAATAGTAGTCAATATGATATGGTTTAGTTACATATACTTTTTTGTTTTCTTCTGGTGTGTAGTCATCTCTTATAGTGACCACAAATTAGTACATATAAATTCAATTTTATGACCACTGTTAATATGAACAAGATTCTTGCTCTATGTCATTTATGGTTAGTGATATGTAACAGTGAGCTGCACTATTTTTTTCATCCTTTAGCAAAGCATCATTTTTGTTTTTGAGAAGATTTGATGATAGTGCAGCTTATAAACTTACTCCAGAATGGACCGATGTTAATAATTCTTTTTCAGAAATTGGTCAATAGATTTGGTGATTTAACTCCCTTGATATTTTTCAGTTGCTTTGGTTTTGTACCTAGATTCGACTGTATTTAGGCTGCAGACAGTACGAGCTATATTCAGATGTACATGATGGTAGACGTGCATATCATGCTGGTTTTCTACTCTACAGTTTTGGGCACCCATGGTGTCCATTTTGAACTGGCATAGTCTGGATTATAAATGTTTTAATGCATGCGAATATGGCCTGATTTATTAACAAAGAGAACTCTATATGCTTTTTTTGCCCTGTGCAATGCACGAGCATTTGTGCTAGTGTATTATCATGTAGAGATGTCTTAAATTAGCCGTGTCAACTTGCAGATAGGGTTACACAATGAAAAAGTACAAAATGTATGTGGCAATTTCATGGAACATCACAAAAAGCAGAGGCAGCGGTGAGCCTATACAGATTGCTATGGTAGGTCACTCCTCCATTGCAATCATCGTGAAATGTTATTTGTATGTCAGTTCTATTGGCCAAGTTTCTTAGGGACAGTTATTACTAGTTATCCTAAGAAAATAAGCACATGTGAATATAAGCTCTAGGTAATAAGCCAACCAGTTATTTTCATTGCCTTCCTTTTTCAGCTTATCTTTGGTATGTGAAAAGTCTAGGTTGCATTATATTTTGTCATTTTTCTGCCCATATGAAAATTAATTTGACTTGCAAACATCACAAATTGAACCCACTGCGGTAATTAATATGATAGGAAAACAGACCATGACTATTTGTTCAAAATGCAAATACAAAGATACCATCTACTTGGCACAATCTACTTTGGTCAATGTCTTCCATAGAGATCCCATTGCCTAATTTAAATGAAGAACGCATGAACCACATTTAAATGAAGAACAATTATTTATTGAAATTCGATGGTACAGGTGGCTGGTTATTATCATATAGCAGCACCACCTGAAAGCATCATATTGCAGCAACAGCAGCTCATAGCAACTCATCATACAGTAGCAGCAGCAAAAGTGTGCAATTCATCATATACCAGCAACAGCTCATAGCAATTCGTCATATAGCAACAGCAGGAGCAACTCATAGCAATTCATCATATAGTAGCAGCAGAAGCAGCTCATAGCAATTCATCATATAGCAGCAGCAGGAGCAGCTTATAGCAACTCATCATATAGCAGCAGAACCTCATCGCAATTCATCATATAACAGCATAAGCTCATAGCAATTCATCATTTAGCAGCAGCATGAGCAGCTCATAGCAATGCATCATATAGCAGCAGCAGAAGTAGCTCATATCAATTCATCGTATAGTGGATCAGAATGAAGATTTGGCAAAAAAAATCATAGGAGAACCTCACCGTGTTGGATGAGCTCATCCTTCAACAGCACCTCAAGGCCACGGCCTGGGAGGAGGGGAGGGGGAATAAGGTGCCTTCTGCTACAGTGTGGCATCATCCATAGTTGTGCGGCACCCGCCGGAGTAGTGTGTTGGAGGGACCACAGTGGCGCATCTGCTGGAGACCATGAGAATGAGGGGCGACGCCAGAGGGAGGAGCAGCCGGGAAGATTTGGCCCTACCTACCGGCCATGTAGCCTAGCTAGATAGAGCATTGTCAAGGACCAGGCCAGATGGGACCAGTGGCGACCGCTCGCTAGAGGAACCCTATCACTGCAGGCAGGGGATCAAGGTAGAGGGAAAGGGGAGAGGAGATGCAAGTGGGCAGGGCAATTCCATTTTGAGTGTAATATAGGCAGACAACAGAGTCATTTCACTATTCCCCTTCCCTTCAATTTTTAGTGATCTTCTACCTGAAACATCCCCCTCCAAAGCGAAATAAGTTAAGCCCAAGCCCATAACTCAAAAATGACGTCTTTACATCTTTTATGGCTTATTTTGACAATAAGCTCTGAAAGGCAGAATAGAACTGGCCCTTAACCTGCAATTCAATTGTTCGTGCAATAATGAATCACTCTTGTCTGCTATAGTGTACATTTAGGCATCATCATACATGGCATAACCTAATACATGTGCATTCCATTATAGAATTTGGAATATGCAATGTTTATGTTAGTTCATACGTTGCACATGATGTTTAAATGCCCCTTAAATCTGGTCAGTCAAGTGATGGTCTTTAAGCCTCCTTCTTTGCTTCTTTTCTTGATACATCTGTTCAATTGCTTGTTTGCATCAGCCATACCAGAACTGTTTGCTTTGATTACTTGTTGTTCTTGACCTAACGCTTTAACATAGCTTGTCAATGATTTAAACACTAAGGGCTGCTGTAGTGGGGGCTTGTCTAACTCATATGTGAATAAAGGTTTGGTTGTACACAAAAGTAGGCTCTCCAAGAGTACCTGGAGATCCAGTTCGAAGGTATGCCTAGTTTTTGCATAGTGCACACATAGTAAATGCTCATTTCATTGTGTGGAAGTGCAAGAGATGTTCATGTTTCATTATGTGGTGGTGTTTTTTTATAATCTCATCCTTTTGTGTTGTTCACAGACTGAAAAGGATGCATATTTAACTTCCAAGGAGACGAGTAACTAGTTTGTGTCACCTTGCAGAGGGGGGCAATGAAGATAAGATTGAGGATTTTCAAGTACAAGATGCTAGGAAGGAGCCTTGCAAGAGAAGTAGGAGCAGCGCTGAGCCTATTCAACCAGTTAAGGTAAGTCACTATATCCAACTTAACAGTTCAATTCCTTGTTTGTTTCAGGCGTAGTAAATTTGTTCTTTTCAATTGCTTTATTTTTCCTCAGTTAATGAGATGCCCAAACAATGATTCCTGATGTTGGGTACTTGTATAACTATTAGTTGACATAATTAAAGGCCTTACCAATTAATTACTCTGGCAAAGTGTGCCTGAAGCTTTGAAGTCTATTAACCAACTATTACTACATGAGGCTCCCAATCTAGTTTATACTAGGCTAATGATTGCATAGCTTTGCTTGTTGTAGTAGGTTTGTATGAATCTCTTTGATGTCCATTATGCACCCTAAGACTTTGATTGAGCTACAAAATGGCCAACTGCTTGCTTACTTATACGCAACATGCTGTCTAAATTTGTAACATGGCTGTGTTTTGGATATGGCCCCAACATCATGCTCCTATGGTGAGCTAAGAGAGATTTCTGTATGCAGGCTGCACAGACTACCATTTTTATAATTTTTAAAATATCACATGCTTATGCTTCATGACGTGTAACATTATTGTTAGTCCTATTTTGCCATGTACAAAATAGTCTGTCTTGCTCGCTTCACTGTTGTAACTATATTTTTGCCCTAGTCATGTGTACTTACAGAAACATTTTAGGATGAAGTGACATCAACACAAAGATCTGCGAGTAGTGCGGCATGGCCGTTACCGAATGATTATGGATTGGAATTGGAATGTGTTGATGTTCTCGAGCATCAACTAGAGGTGGCAAGACAACCTATACATGATTCTCAATGTACAATGAACAAGTTGTGACTGGACATGCAGGTATTAGATGCACGAGTCAAAAAATGAAACAAGAAACTGAGGTAACCACGAAGGAATTGGTGATTTTGCAGACTGAAATTTGTGCTATCTATATCTGACTAATCCTATTTTCTGAAGAAATTATAGTTCAAATGCTAAGTTCTGTTGATGCGTACCCATGATGTATGAGCTTTATTTGTCCAGTGTATGTAATTTGTTGTTTGTGTATGCTTTATTATCACTTGTGCCGAACTATAATGCCCATTGGGTATATTCGGCTGGAATTTCTTTATTGTATAGTGTAGGATTATTGTACGTTTCTATGCCTTAGTATTTTTATTGTAAAGTGTATGTTTTTTAGAGGCGATCACTACTAGGGAAAAGCCTAGCAGTAGCGCGGGTTTTAGGCCTATCAGCAGCGCGGGTACCCGCGCTACCAATAAGGCGCTATAGCTAATAGTTAGTAATAGCGTGGGTTGAAGCCACACCACTACTAACAAAGTTAGTAGTAGCGTGTGCCACCCACGCTACTGCTATTTAGTACCCGCGCCACTACTAACAAAATAGTAGCAGCGTGTCCATACTACCAACACTACTAGTATCCTAAATACTAGTAGCGCGCAGTCTTTTCCCACACCACTACGAACTAATTTATAATTTAAAAAAATAAAATCCACCAATTCCCTTTTATGCATACAGTTCCCAGTAAACACAACAATAGTTAGCACTGCTGGGCTCCTATTTCATGGTTAACCGGAAACCGAAGGAAATAAATTAGCCAAAAAATCTCATAATGCATTGCAACTCACAAATGACCACTTCAAAGAACATGCAAGTATCTATGTCATTAACAATTGCAAACATAAGTTTCTTTTTACTATAGTTGTTGTATGTACTATCACACAGTTCCTCATTCTATTCTCACTCAATAATAAGAAAAATGAAAAGAAAAGATAGAGATAATCTGCCGCAATTGCACTTCGGTGTCATGGATTCAATCTGCCGCTTCAACATCTCATTATCCGGTAGCACTCTGTCGCTATCTTCTACCTATGAATAAAAATAGACCTTGTCAGAGAAGCAAATGTGAAACCTTATTACAACATGTATGCTAACTCGCTAAGCCATAGAGACAGCTAGAACAAATGTGGAAACTTTCCATGTTGCCGAGTAAGTATATTAACTACACAAAGTTAGATGACAGTGAAGCTTAAAGCTGCAGTAAGAAATATTAGATATACACATTTTGAAAATCAACCTCAGAAGTGGATACTCTAGTAGACCTGCAAGAGCAGATATGGTAGTAACCAAAATCCTATAAAGATTCGAGGTTAAAGATTATAAATCCAATTTGTCATTAGCATAAAAATATTAGTTCCATGAAGAAGTTTGTCAAGAGATATTTTCTAGTGTTTCTAAGACAGTGACTGAAACATAATGAAAGAAAACATGTGTCTGCATTTTAATTAGGGGGAGCTTTAGTTCTAAAATACTGGAACTGTGACTGAATGATCATATATACTATTAGAAAAATAGACCAAAATCCCTGTAGAACAAAACAGACTAAAAAAATTAACTTCCTACTTACAGTGGCAAGAAAATCTTATATGAATGTGTTATAATAAATAATGCTAACCATGAAGTCTTCTTCCATATAACAAAGGAGTGACGAAACCAAAAAACCTGTAATTCAAGTACGACATGCAGTTAGTTAATTATTTGCATATCAACAGTTCTAACATCTAGCTACAGATCTTAAAGGTAAGGATTGTGAACTCTACTAGACATGATTATATCAATTAGACCAAATAGAAAATAATTCAATATGTTGTATATCCATTAAACGAAGTTCAATCTATCTTCTGATTATTAGTGTTTCAGTTAGGTGATTAGTCCTTCTACGGCCGCCGGTTAATAGGTGAGCCATGACTTTTTACAGTAAAAAATGCAAAGGAAATAACAAGTTAGTATTTTTCCAAATCTAATTATATGGCCACGTTGATCACACCTTACCAATTCTGGCCGGACACTAGTAACACAAGAAAAACTCCCATGCTTTATCGGTGCACATTCACCTTACTATCAGAGCATTTTCTTTTTCAATTTAATTGCGCAATGCCAACATCCCCACCCATAGATGTTTTGTTTGTGTACGAATAGTACAATGTTTTCTTTTCAATTTAATGAGCAAAGTTTAAGGTCCATAGGCTCCTTTGTATCCTATGGAACACAGAATTCTACATTGATTGAACAAATTGACATTTTAACATTCCTAGAGGCATTGTTGCAAACACCTTGCGAGCGAGCTCAGAGCGTGCACCTGCTGCATAGACTAGACTAATCTAATCGCAAGCCGTCCTACTAGTAGTAGTTCAGCAGAAGGATCCTACTAGTTCATCTACTAAACTTACATAAACTAAATCTTACTAGCTCAATCAGAATACTATGGTTTCTACAAAACTGTACTTTTGAGTATTATGAGGTGTTTTCCTAAACCAACAAAACTATACATTTGTAGCACTCATTTGCTCATATAATCATTCAAAATTCAGAAGTAGAAATAGAAGCTTATGCAGTTGCCGATCAACCGTAGCTAATGGACTATAGAATTCACTACTCCTCACTTGTTATAAATTAGGCTAAAAAATTGCATGTTCAATTTTGCATCAACCGAACTTAAGAGAACGGAGAAACCGGACCTTGGGTTGTAGCTCTTGGCGACGTATCTCCCGACACCAGGGTTTATCCGCACAATCCTACGGATTGAGTCATCGGTGTCATTAGCATATCCCACCCACCAACCTACCTGAAAATGAAATTGGCTAGAGTCAAACCCAACAACGCGTGCTGCAGGATGGCATCAAAAGCCCACTTGATGGATTATCTAGTGTTTACAACTTTGGCCGTATCTGGAATAGACATGTGTGTATTTTTTGCATATATAAAGGATTGAACAACAGAGGAATTATCACTAGCCATGGTTTGTTATTACTTATATTAGGACCAGCACCTTACTTATATTACACCTCATGGATAGTTGTTCAGCAAACAGAGACCATGCTTTACATGATGATGTCCCCTTTTTGCTGAGCTTTTACAAAAACAGGTACTCACATTTGACATAATTTCTCATCTTTAGATGCCAATACCTTTTGCTGGATGTTTATTATATATACAAAACAACACAACGGTACACACGCAACTGGGACAATGATGTTTAGGTACAAATATAGATTGCTGGGTATTAAGGAGCACCATGGACTAGAATTCCTAACTGAAGATTCACAAAATCAAGACCAGCATGAAGCTAATTGAGCACTTGGACTGGAACAATGCACTCACACATGGGCGAAAGCTAACGATGCAAGAGCTTACGACAAGATGTATGTCCAGAACTGCTTGTCCTTCATGTGGCGTGGGCACAGATCATAGCGGACCTTAGCGAGTTCCTGCAGGGATCACAAATTACAATTTGAGACCTGAGAGCCATCTCTGTCTTGGGCAAAGCGGAGGACGAGATCCGTGGGAGACCTACCTTGGCTCTGGCGAGCACGAGGACGGCGTGCCGCTGCTGCCAGTCTGAGAGTTCGGCCGCCGACTCCGCGGATCCTCCTGCGACAAAGCATAGCACCACCACTAATCGAGAGGGAACTAGCAGGGGAGCGGAATCGAGAAGGGAGGAAGGAGGGGGTGCCTTGGTGGAGCTGGAGGGGAAGGACTTGAAGGCGTCTGGGGAGAGTGTCCGGAGGAAGTCAAGGAGCTGCGGCGTGACGCCGAGCTCCTCCGTGTCCTCCTCCTTCCCCTCCGCGGCGGAGGGTTTGCTTGGGCCGGTTCCGCCGCTGCCGCTGCCGCCGGCTCGGCGGCGGAATGGCCATGGGACCAAGGAGAAGGCCATCGGCGGGCAGGTGGGCTGGGATGGGACGCGGCCGGCGATGGCGATATGATGGATACGAGATTCGTCGGCGAGCTCGCTGGACTGGGGGTGGAGGGGAGGGCAGCGGCGCGAGACGGGGAGCGGCAGCCACACGGCTGCCGGCGTGGCGCACGCAGCGGGGGATGGAGGCGAAGGGGATCTGTATCGGGCATTGGTGGATTTTTTTTAGACAGACATGGGTTGAGTGGTGTGGGACGGTTGCGGGTGGGAGTGTATCCGGCGGAGGTGGCTGGCGTGGGAAACTAGTAGTAGCGCGGGTGTCTAACCTGCGCTATGGCTATCCATGTAGTAGTAGTGTAGGTTTTACAACCCGCGCTACTACTACGGCTGGTCCCGGGAGGCACGGTGGAAATAACTTAGTAGTAGCGAGGGGTAAAAACCCATGCTACTACTATCAGGTTATTAGTAGCGCGGTTTTCTCAAGCTCGCTACTGCTAATTAGCAGTAGCATTTGTTTTTAAACCGCGCTACTGCTAAGATTTTGTGTATAAGGTTTTCCCTAGTAGTGGATAGTATACAATAGGATAATTCTTGAATATGCTATATCGTTGAAACGGGGGCCACACACCCAAACATTTCTTGGACGCCATACAAACAAGCAAACATGTGTAGTCAAAGCAGGCCTTAATTGGGCTGGTCAAAATAATATTAAGTGGATCCCAAATGATGTGTCCCACTGTAACAACGGCTCTTAGCAGGCCGTAAACAGGCCAAAAGCTCGATAGGGCCGTAAACATGGAAATGGCATGTGGGCCTCTAGCAGGCCGAAATAGATGTCAATTTTGTCTCGGCCCTTTCACTTTACGGGCCAGTAAGAGGCCGAAAGTATTATGGGGAAGAGGATGCCCAATTTGCAAACTAGGCTTTTAACATGCCGAAAGTCATGCTGGGCTGGAATGATGCCCTATGGAACGTGGGCCCCTAATGGACCTAAAGTCAAAGGCCCAACTGTTGTGTGGGCCGTTAGCAAGCTGAGAGACAAAATGGGCTAGGAGTTGGCCCATTTACCGAATGGGCCGTTTACAGGCCTAATGTCACACTCGGGCCGCAATTGGGCCCAAAGATGTAGCAGGACATTAACGGGCTAAAACTGACAATGGGCTGGAAATTGTCAAATGTAGAATGGGCCTTTGATGGCCCGATTTTGTGTAACTTGTATGGGCTGTGCTTGTAAATGGGCCTGACTCAAGTAGGCCGCTAATGGGCCGGCCCGCTTATTTTGATAGGCCTTGCCTTTTAACCTGAATGGTCCACTGTTGGGTCGGTCCACGTGTCAACATATCATAGACGCCTCCTATCCAGTGAATGGATGAAATCTGTCCCAACGGTGAGCCAACACGTGTTTCCTCCGGCCAATGATAATTTTACACATGGAAATCCTCATTGGTCCGGGCTGTTACCGGGTTATCGGATCCAAAACCGGACCTCATAGCTTAACGTTGACCCGTTACGGTGGATGCCACGTGTCGGTCACCCTTGACGAAAGCACTTCCATGACGCGGCATTTATCGTCATGGAAGTGAACACTTCCGTGATGATAATTTTGGTAATGTCATGGAACACTTCTACGACAGCACATGTATGACTATCTTGATTCTGTCATAAAATTGCCATGGATGTACATGCATGACAGAAAACATGACCTGCTGTGACAAACACGTAACATCACAGAAGTGTCTTCTTTTGTAGTGAATGGGGACAGGAATATTTTTTGAATTTTGTAGCATTTTCTGATACCTTGTAATCTGTAGCAATCAGTAGTTCTAATTGCAATGGTTTATCTATTCTATTGCAAATGGAAATCATTTTTGTTCGATATTGGCTACAATTATTTAGATTATATTAATGTATATTTTATTAATTTTAAATCATTTGGATATCATTTTTTGACATCTTGGAAGCAATGGAATGTAGTGATACTTTAATGGTGTGAATTTGTGAATTGCAGGAGTGTAGGGCACTGCCATTGTGAAAGGATCGAGATGGACCTAGAGGGGGGGGGGTGAATAGGTACAATTACAAATTTTAATTATTTACTTAGCAATTTTAGGCAATAATGCGGAATATGAAAGTGAGCCTAACAATTGCAAGTATGATGCTAAGAGCTAAGCAAAGTAAACGAGTAACATAAATACGCAACGTGCTGTCTAAATTTGTAACATGTCTGTGTTTTGGATTTGGCCCCAACATCATGCTCCTTTGGTGAGCTAAGAGAGATTTCTATATGCAGGCTGCATAGACTACCATTTTTATAATTTTTAAAATATCACCTACTTATGCTTCATGACGTGTAACATTATTGTTAGTCCTGTTTTGCCATGTACAAAATAATGTGTCTTTCTCGCTTGACTGGTGTAACAATATTTTTGCCCTAGTCATGTTTACTTACAGAAACATTTCAGGATGAAGTGACATCAACACAAAGATCTGCGAGCAGTGCGTCATGGCCATTACCAAATGATTATGGATTGGAATTAGAATGTGCTGATTTTCTCGAGCATCAACTAGAGGTGGAAAGACAACGTGTACATGATTCTCAACGTACAATCAACAAGTTGAGACTGGACATGCAAGTATTAGATGCAGGAGTCAAAAAAATGAAACAAGACATTGAGGTAACCACGAAGGAATTGGACATTTTGCAGACTGAAATTTGTGCTATCTAAATCTTACCAATCCTATTTTCTAAAGAGATAATAGTTCAAATGGTAAGCTCTGTTGATGCGTATCCATGATGCATGAGCTTTATTTGTCTAGTGTATGTAATTTGCTGTTTTTGCACGCTTTATTATCACTGGTGCCAAACTATAATGCCCAGTGGGTATATTCGGCTGTAATTTCTTTATGGATTATTGTACATTTCTATGCCTTAGACTTTTTATTGTATAGTGTATGTTTTTTAGAGGCGATAGTATACAGTAGTATAATTCTTGAATATGCTATATCGTTGAAATGGGGGCCCACACGCCCAAACATTTCTTGGACGCCATACAAACGAACAAACATGTGTAGTCAAAGTGAGCCTTAATTGGGTTGGTCAAAATAATATTAAGTGGATCCCAAATGATGTGGCCCACCGTAACAACGGCTCTTAGCAGGCTGTTAACTGGCCAAAAGCTCGATATGGCCGTATACATGTAAATTGCCCACGAGCCTCTAGCAGGCCGAAATAGATGTCAATTTTGTCTCGGCCCTTTTACTTTACGGGCCAGTAAGAGGCCGAAAGTGTTATGGGGCAGAGAAGGCCAAATTTGCAAACTAGGCTTTTAACAGGCCGAAAGTCACGCTGGGCTGGAATAATGCCCTGCGGAACATGGGCCCCTAATGGACCTAAAGTCAAAGGCCCAACTATTGTGCGGGCCGTTAGCAAGCCGAGAGAAAAAATGAGCTAGGAGTTGGCCCATTTACCGAATGGGCCGTTTACAGACCTAATGTCATGGCGGGCTAGAATTGGTCCAACTGCTGAATGGGCCGAGAAAAGGCCGAAAGACGTTCCGGGCCATTAACGGGTTGGAACTGATGATGGGCCGCTAACAGGCCGAAAGAATCTCGGGCCGCAATTGGGCCCAAAGATGTAGCGGGCCGTTAACGGGCTAAAACTGACGATGGGTTGGAAATTGTCAAATGTAGAATGGGCCTTTGATGGCCCAATTCTGTGTAACTTGTTTGGGTTGTGCTTGTAAATGGGCCTGGCTCAAGTAGGCCGCTAATGGGTTGGCCTACTTATTTTGACAGGCCCTGCCTTTTAACCTTAATGGGACACTGTTGGGCCGGTCCACGTGTCAACGTATCATAGGAACCTCCTATCCAGTGAATGGATGTCATCTGTCCCAACGGTGAGCCAAGACGTGTTTCCTCCAGCCAATGAGAATTTTACACGTGGAAAATCCTCATTGGTCCGGGCTGTTAGCGGGTTATCGGATACAAAACCGGACTTGATAGGTTAACGGCGACCCGTTACGGTGGATGCCACGTGTCGGTCACCCTTGACGAAAGCACTTCCATGATGCGGCATTTATCTTCATGGAAGTCAACACTTCCGTGATGATAATTTTGTTAATGTCATGGAACACTTCTACGACAGCACATGTATGACTATCTTGATTATGTCATAAAATTGTCATGGATGTACATGCATGACAGAAAACGTGACCTACTGTGACAAACACGTAACATAACGGAAGTGTCTTTTTTGGAGTGAATGGGGAGAGGTATATTTTATGAATTTTGTAGCATTTTTCAATACCTTGTAATCTGTAGCAATCAGTAGTTCTAATTGCAATGGTTTATCTCTTCTATTGCAAATGGAAATCGTATTTGGTATTATATGGGCTATAATTATTTAGATTAGATGCATGCATATTTTATTAATTATAAATAATTTGGATATCATTTTTTGACATCTTGGAAGCAATGGAATGTAGTGATACTTTATTGGTGTGAAATTGTGAATTGCAGGAGGGTAGGTAACTGCCATTGTGAAATGATCGAGATGGACCTAGAGGGGGTGAATAGGTACAATTACAAATTTTAATTATTTACTTAGGAATTTAGGCAATAATGCGGAATATGAAAGTGAGCCTAACAATTGCAAGTATGATGCTAAGAGCTAAGCAAAGTGAACGAGTAACACAAATACGCAACGTGTTGTCTAAATGTGTAACCTGTCTGTGTTTTGGATTTGGCCCCAACATCATGCTCCTCAGGTGACCTAAGAGAGATTTTTGTATGCAGGCTGCACAGACTACCATTTTTATAATTTTTAAAATATCACCTGCTTATGCTTCATGACGTGTAACATTATTGTTAGTCCTGTTTTGCCATGTACAAAATAGTCTGCCTTGCTCGCTTCACTATTGTAACTATATTTTTGCCCTAGTCATGTGTAATTACAAAAACATTTCAGGATGAAGTGACATCAACACAAAGATCTGCGAGCAGTGCGGCATGGCCGTTACCTAATGATTATGGATTGGAATTGGAATGTGCTGATGTTCTCGAGCATCAACTAGTGGTGGAAAAACAACGTGTACATGATTCTCAACATACAATCAACAAGTTGAGACTGGACATGCAGGTATTAGATGCAGGAGTCAAAAAATGAAACAAGACACTGAGGTAACCACGAAGGAATTGGAGATTTTGCAGACTGAAATTTGTGCTATCTAAATCCTACCAATCCTATTTTTTGAAGAGATTATAGTTCAAATGGTAAGTTCTGTTGATGTATATCCATGATGTATGAGCTTTATTTGTCCAGTGTATGTAATTTGTTGTTTGTGTACGCTTTATTATCACTGGTGTGGAACTATAATGCCTAGTGGGTATATTCGGTTGTAAATTTTTTATTGTATGGTGTAGGATTATTGTACGTTTCTATGCCTTAGTCTTTTTATTGTATAGTGTATGCTTTTTAGAGGAGATAGTATATAGTAGGATAATTCTTGAATATGCTATATCATTGAAATGGGGGCCCACACGCCCAAACATTTCTTGGACGCCATACAAACGAACAAACATGTGTAGTCAAAGCGGGCCTCAATTGGGTTGGTCAAAATAATATTAATTGGAACCCAAATGATGTGGCCCACCGTAACAAAGCCCGGACATCCGGCGAGACAAGAAGACCCGGACATCCGGCGAGTTCAAAGAGCCAAACCGCTCCCTGGATAGCTGAAGCCGGACATCCCGCTTGGGCAGCCCGGATATCAGGGGAGCAAGCAGAGTCCGGACATCCAACATGGAATTCCGGACATCGGACATCAAAACCACCATATGATGCACTCTGGACAGCAGGGTCCCGGATATCCGGCGTGCGGGCCGGATATCCAGCAAGCGACCCGGACATCCAGCAGGCTGCCCGAACATCCGGCTTGTGTAGAGGCAGAACTTTTAGCACAAGGATTTTGGGAGACCCTAAGACTTGGAGGTTAGGAATCTTGTGGCGTGAGCAAGTCCTTCACTAACCCTATCGATCCCCTCTAAATAGTGTGGGATCCTATACTCAAGAAAAACAAATATGCAATCTTTTTTATACTTCTTCCTTGAGTGAAAACAACTCCGTATGTCCATGATCCACACACCTTTGATGATGCGGGGACTAACACCTGAGATTCACTTGACGAACATAGTTAGTCCCCTACATGTATATTGTCATCAACATCAAAATTGATGTATGGGCATGATTGCACTTTCAATCTCCCCCTTTTTGTTCGTTGATGACAATCGTACATGTAGTATCATATATAAAATAAATAGATTTAGCATTGTAATTCATGAGAGCATAATACAATATATGTTCCTATTTGCTTTAGCTCCCCCTCATTGTGTGCATAAGATGATTATGTTAGAATGTACTGCACAAATTCTCATGGTAGCATATGTAGCTCAAAAGATAGGAAAGTAGGACAAGCACACATGAAACAAAACACACCAACAACCCATAGAAACAACAACTCATAGCCACAAGGATAACAACATAGTCTCATTCGATTAAGTACCGTATGTAGCATACATAGAGAGTTTGAATAATAGCAAACACGAATAGCAACATATAGCACGACACTTTAGCCAACAAAGATACTACTTCTTCCACTTTGATAGGAACATGCAAAAAGGGGGTGAAGATAACTAGAATAACAACTTTGAAATCACTCTTGGCGGATGTCATCATCAACAGCGATCCCCTCAAAGAACTTAGCATACTCGTCACGAGATGGGAACCCGAAGGTGGAAGAGGATGGTGTCACGGGAATACGATCATCATCACTCATGGGACTCCCACGTTCGCGAAGGCGCTGCTCGAGCTGGTTCTTGGAGATGATGAGGCGCTTCTGAACATCATGGTTTTGCTGAAAGTTAAAAGTGATAGCCTTCATGATAGCAGACTGAGCCTTGCCCAAGAACGAGGCAAGACGTCCACGAGGCGCGATCGAGGAGGAAGGCATGGAGGAACCCGTGGGCTGAGACCCGCCAGCAGACTTCCTAGGCTGACATGGTGCAACAAATGGTGCAGGAGATGCCATGCGCATATGAGTAGGAGGTTTCCAAATGGAATGCACAACAATCTTTGCAACCTCAAAGGGAGCAGTGTGATCGATCAGCGCCTGAATGAATGGAGCATGAGGGAATTGGCGCGTCTGAAGAAAGCTGGAGACACAGATCTCATGCCAAATGTAATGGGCTGTGTCAAGAGGCTCGGTAGGCTCGTCATGCATATGAACCATCAAGTCAATGCAGTAGTTGCGAGCCCTTGAGCGATCTCCCTTGTTAGGATAGAGAGTGCGAAGCACACACTGATAGAGAATGTAGTAGGGAGACTTGAAGATGGATACCTCATTGGTTGGATACGCACGCTCCTCCGAAGTGAGCTGGGTGATAGGCTTAACAAGAGGCATGCAATCATCAATCCCTTTGGGCCTATGCAGAGGATCCATACTCTGGATTTGATGACCAAAACCAGAGAAGCCCAAAATATGAAGAAAACGGTCATAGGTGACGCTTAGCATAGTATCGTCGGTCATCCAGGTGAGAGTGTGTTGGGGCCAAAGAAGCAGGTGGCATAGAACTGAAGGATGGCAGCTTCATTTCAATCACACTTGAAGGTCATTGCTGGACCGAGAGTCATGTCATCACTGATCTTGACCGGGTTGCCAGGAAACATGGCAGTATGATCACGCAAGAATTGAAGATCCAAGTATTTGTGAGGAGCAAGTCCACGACCGAGGACGAAGCTAGAGTAGAGATCCTGCTGCATGCGAGTACGAAACCGAGGATCCTCAGCATCAACCACCATCTCATACTGGTTGATATCCCATCGAAACTCAAGACATGGACCAGCCCCCATGGTTGTGAAATTGTTAGTGGCGCGATCCTCGTTGAAAGGGATCTCCATGGATATGTGCCGACCACGGACAATGGGCATCGCAGAGCCCTGGACCTGAGGCATGGGTACCCTCCGGGTGCCCGGTTTTAACTATCCAAAGGAGCTCCTAGGGGAAATGTCTTCCTCTTCCTCCCCAACATAATCCTCATCATCTGGATCAAAGGCCGACAGACTCGGTGATCGAGCCTGACGCAACTTCTTGGATCCAGTGGTGGTCTTCTTCTTCTTAGGCTGGACATGCTCCTTGGAGTCAGTAGAACCTTGCCGGCGAGCGACTGAAATGGACACATGATAGGGATACGATGAGAAGTAGCCCCAAAAAAATTATGAACAAGGATAAAGCAATTAATCTATGGAGATGTGGATATTTTTGAACATGACCATAGAACAAGTCCTAGTGGTAGATCAAAACATCGACATGCCCATGGTTTAATTGTTTAGCCGAGTACATAGAGATGGAATCTGGGCTAGGCAAGTGACATCAAAACTATGGAGGGGCATAAATATCAAGATAATCATGAGATTTTACCGTGAACCTAGAATAGTTGAACCAATTGAAGAAGTAGGCAAGAATAGATGACAACCATACCCCGGGATGAAGGAGGAGGACCACATTGCTTGGTATGCGCCATGAGGAACTCCGGTGGCCGACCCACGAGTCAACACCCGAACCGGCCCTTCCCGAGTGATTCACACTGCAACCCAGGAATTGGATTGGGTGGAAGCATAGGTCAGGAGGAGATGAGGGTGTGGGCAGGAGATCGGGGCTGGAGGATGGAGGAGATGGCCGGGGCATGCCAGAGCATAGCCCGACGGCGGCGGAGACTAGAGACAGGTGGGGGAGCAAGAGTGGAAGAAGAAGGGGAACTGCCCCCAAATCCCACGCCCCCCTGTTTTATGTGTCTGTGAGCGTACGGGCCGGACATCCGGGGCAAGGCCCAGATATCCGGCGACAGGTGGTCAAAGAACAGAATTTTAGGGCCCGGATGTCCGGCCACTGGAGGCGCCCAAAGAGTTGGAGCAGCAGAGAAATACCAGGGCCCGGATGTCCAGCTGTGAAGCCGCATGTCTGGCCACTGGACAGAGATACCAACTGGGAGAAGATATTATAAGGGACATATAGACTCCGCCTAGGAGATTTAGAGATGGTAGAGATGAAGAACTAAGTAATTTATGGCCATACTAAAATGCGCAAAATAACCCACCAACACTAAGGGAAGAAAGGTTCATATAAGCTATGCACGAGCGGTGACCGAAGTCACCATGTTTGAGCATATGGGACATAGTACCGCAAAGATTTTGACTTTGGGTACATAGTCAGACTCCATCATTTAAAGCACCATAGTTCGAAAAACATGATAATTTTGAGAGTGTTTGTTCTATTTATGCATTATGTAGGGTGAAAGTACACATGAGTTGAATGTCTCCCCCTAACTATATGCCTACATCAAGACAAGACATTAAGTACATGCATGGATGGGTACTAGATTTCACATAATGTTGTCAAGATCCAAGATACCAAGTTCATGCCTAAGTTGGCAAAACCTTGCTTCATCCAATGGCTTGGTGAAAATGTCTGCAAGTTGCATATCTGTACCAACATGAGCAATATCATTGTCTCCCTTTTCCACATGATCTCTCAAGAAATGATACCTAATACCAATGTGCTTGGTGCGGGTATGATCATTTGGATTCTCAACAATATTAATGGCACTTTCATTATCACATAGAAGAGACACATGTCTATAGGTGATATTGTAATCCTTCAAAGTTTGCCTCATCCATAGTAATTGAGTTGCACAACTGGTGGTTGCAATGTATTCGGCTTCGACAGTGGAGAGGGCAACACAATTTTGTTTCTTCGAGGACCAACTTACCAAGGAGCATCCAAGAAATTGACATGCACTACAGGTGGACTTACGATCCACTGTGTCTCCAGCCCAATCCACATCTATGTACCCAATGAGATCAAACTTAGCATCCTTGGGGTACCATAAACCCAACATTGGGGTGTGAACAAGGTATCTAAGAATATGCTTAACCGCCTTATGATGACTTTCCCTAGGGGAAGCTTGAAATCTAGCACACATGCATACACTGAACATGATGTCTGGTCTAGATGCACAAAGATAAAGCAATGAACCAATCATAGAGAAGTAAATAGATGGGTCAAAAGGGATACCATTTGTGTATTCAGTGAGTACATTTTTTGTTGGCATGGGTGTCTTACATGGACTAGCATTAGACATGCCAAACTTCTCTAGAATATCCTTGAGGTATTTTGCTTGAGACAAGAAAAATCCTTCTTGAAATTGTTGAATTTGGAATCCGAGAAAGAACTTCAAGTCCGCATTGAGTGACATTTCAAAATTCTTGGTCATGGAGGCCGCAAACTTCTTGCACAAATGAATGTTAGGAGAACCAAAAATGACGTCGTCTACATATATTTGGCATAGGATCAAATCACCCTTGTCCCTCTTAGTAAAAATAGTGGGATCGATCACCCCTCTCACAAAACCATCATCGAGTAGAAACTTCTTAAGATGATCATACCAAGCACGAGGTGCTTGTTTGAGTCCATACATCGCCTTGTGAAGTTTATACACATAGTCTTTGTGATCAGGATCAATGAACCCGGGTGATTGTGATACATACTTATTTTTGTAGAGTACCCTTAAGGAAAGCACTCTTCACATCCATTTGATGTAATGTAAACCCATTGAAAGCACCATAGGCAAGTAAGATGCAAATGGATTTAAGACGGGCAATGGGAGCAAAGGTCTCACCAAAGTCCAAACCTTCAACTTGTGAGTACCCTTGTGCCACTAACCTTGCCTTGTTGAGAATGATTATACCATTCTCATCTTTCTTGTTCTTGAAAATCCATTTTGTTCCAATGACATTGTGTTCTGTAGTTGGTCTCTTCTAATGACCACACTTGGGTGCGCTCAAAACTATTCAACTCTTCTTGCATAGCAACAAGCCAATCGTTGCCCATCAATGCATCTTGTACCTTGAGTGGCTCAACACTAGAAACAAACGAGAAGTGAGCACAAAAGTTTGTCAATTGTTTATGAGTGACTCTACCTTCCGATATGCCGGTAAGAATTTTATCAATATCAACACGACCAGCCACTCAGGACATGATGGAGGTTAGGGTTTCACGAGGTTCAACTTCATGTCCATCATCCGCATCCTCAACATATGGATCATTAATTTGTGGTGGAATATCTTCTTCTTCATATTGCATTTGTTGAGGTTCATCATCAATGATTGCACTTTCTTGTTCTTGCTCTTGGTAATGATCTTGTTCTTGAAAATGATTATGATGAGGGACTTGATCATCTTCTTGTACTTGAACTATGGGCATCGGTTGATAAATAGGAGCTTGTGGTGGTATGGGTGTTGAGGTGATTTGATGATGTGTAAAACTTCCATCTTCTTCTTCATCATCATGAGGTTCTTGTTCCGTGGGAAGGAGAGCACCAACACCCATGGTCAAAATATCTTGAGATGAATCTTCTTCACCTACATCACTTAGATCCACTTGCTCCCCATGGGAGCCATTAAATTCATCAAACACCACGTCACAAGTTTCTACAACACATCCACTGAATTTGTTGTAGACTCTATAGGTGTGAGAGTTTGATCCATAGGCAACAAATATGCCCTCGGTTTTTTGGATTGAAATTTTCCTAACCGTTCTCTTTTGTTGAGGATGAAACATTTGCACCCAAATACACGAAAGTACTTGACATTTGGCTTGTTCCCAATTAGGAGCTCATATGGAGTCTTTTCCAATATTGTGCGGAGGAAGTGCCGGTTTGATGCATGGCATGCGGTGTTGACAGCCTCGTCCCAAAAACTATGTGGCGACTTGTATTCATCCAACATGGACCTTGCCATCTCCACAAATGTACGATTCTTCCTTTCAGCAAATCCATTTTGTTGAGGTGTGTATGGTGCGGAATATTGATGCTCAATCCCTTCGTCACTAAGAAATCCTTCCAAGGTGTAGCTCTTGAACTCAGAGCCATTATCACTTCTTATTGTCAAGATTTCTTTGTCAAACTTGTGTTCTGCTTGCTTGGCAAAATCAATGAAGGTGATCTTTGTCTCATCCTTGGACTTGAGGAAAAACACCCATGTATATCTTGAGTAATCATCAACAATGAAAAGTCCATACTTTTCCCACCAAGACTATCCCATGAAGGAGGCGCAAAAAGATCCACATGAAGGACCTCCAAAGGCCTTGAAATGGACACGATATTCTTGGGTGGGTGCTTATATTGATGTTGCTTCCCATCTATGCATGCACTACACACACGATCTCTCTTAAAAGTGACATTGGTTAGTCCAAGGATGTGATAACCCTTTAAGAGATCTTGAAGATTTCTCATGCCAACATGGGCTAGCCAGCGATGCCATAGCCACCCCTTGTTGGCCTTAGCCATTAGACAAGTTGCATGGAATGTGCTCTCTTTCGAGAAATCAAGCATGTAAAGGTTGCCATCCAACTCTCCAGCAAAGGCCACTTCGAGAGTATCTCTCTTAAAGACTTTCACATCCGTTAGTCCAAACAGTGTACCATGACCAACAGAAGCCAATTGGTAAATAGAAAGCAAATGGTATTTAAGGGATTGAACAAGCATGACATTTGCAAGAGACATGTCATTTGTGATAGCCACCTTGCCCAACCCGATTACATGTACTTTTGATCCTCCACCAAACATAATGCTCATAAATGGTTGAATAACTTCCATGAAATCATAGAGCAATTTGCTATCTCCGGTCATATGATTGGTACATCCACTATCGATCACCCATTTTACTCCACCAGAGAAAGCAACCTACACACAATTATTACTTGGTTAGAGGCACCCATTTTGCAATTGGACCTCTCAAGTTAGTAACAAGGGTCTTAGGGACCCAAATAGCATAAACCCGCAATGCATTTCGAGGACAAACAAATTTTGCATAAACTTCTCCATCCTTGGTTTTACGAAGTACATAGGATGGAGGCATGAACTCTTTTGGCTTGTTGAGAGTGGGCATGCCCCTTCTAGCCTTCCCACTCACAACCTTACCTTTCTCCTTATGCCCTTCTCGTACAAATGTTTATTTTAGAGGAGTGGTGCACTTTTGAGAAGAAGTCTTCTTCTTGCTTGTGCTTGGGTCAAACACGAGCCCCTCTTTAGAAAACACCTCATTATGTTGGCTCAGTACCTCATTAAGGTTCTTTTGTCCTTGAGCACATGTCATGAGACCTTTCTCGAGTTGAGCCTTGAGAAAGCAATTCTCCTCAATAATAGATGCTAGGTCACCACTAGAGTTAGCAATACAAGCATCAACATTGATAATAGGAGAAGAGTAAGCCTTGGCTAGAGTTTCAAGATAAGTAAGCTTGAGCGTCTCAAAACTCTTTGTAAGAAGAGTGAGCTCTTCTTCCTTAGTCTTGAGGGACACGGATAGAAGCTCACAATCCTTAGAGAGAGAAGCATGAGACTTCACAAGCTTACTTTTGTCATTCATCAACTCCTTGCAAGAGTCCTTAGCCTTTTTCATGGAGGCAAGTTCTTTAGCATGAACATCAATTTTTGCACCAATTTTCAAGCATAGTTCATCATTTCGTGCTTCCTCATATTGGACTTTCCTCTCAAGGATTTCATATTTTTCCTTTTCCTCGGTGATGAGGGTTTCGTGTTCCTTAATGGTGTTGGTGTGCTTACTCACCATCTCCATAAGCATATGAAACATAGTGAGCTTCTTTCCTTTGAGGGAGCACATGAACTTATTTAGTTTAGCAAGCATATGATCATCTATATCATCATCATCATAACTATCCTCTGCATCAAGATACTCATCACTAGGAGTAGAAGGAGTGAAAAGAGGAGGGTTTGATCATGGGGTTACCTTGACCTTGTCAGGAGAGTTTTGGTCATCTCCATCTTCTAGCATGGACTTTGCCATTAGGCACTTGTGAGCGTTGCCCTTGTAGTCTTTCATATAGTTGTAGGTGACAACATCACCACTCTTGTTGACTAGCATCAAAGTGTTTTGAGAATCTTGAGCTAATCCGGCAACACCACTAACATCATCCGGATCGGATTCTCCATGAGCAACCATTGCTTTCCCATCTCTCTTCTTGAGCTTGGAGTTCAAAGGATTTGGCAACTTCTTCTTGGGAAAGGTCTTGGCAAACCTTGGTTTATCTTATCTCTTCTCATAAGGGCAATCGTTGGAGAAGTGGTTGGTTTATTCACAGTTGTAGCATTTTCTCACTTTCTTCTTCTGGAATCTTCCCTTGAATTTTCCCGCGCTAAACTTCTTGACAAAGAGGGCAATGTCTTCATATGAAGGGCTCTCATCGGAGTCAATCTCATCACCATCTTCATCCTCATCATCTTCTTCTTCTTCTTCACTTTGCTCTTCTTCATATACATGCTTGGCCTTCAATGCAAGATTGATTTTTGATGTTGAGGTACCATGCATGGCAAGACGTTTTGTAGAATTTTCCTTTGACTCTTCAAATAGTTGGAAAGTGGATATGATGTCATCTGGAGTCATTTCCTTGAATCCATGGTGTTGCCTTATGTCCCACACCATTTGGTGGTGATACGGAGCAAGAGCATGAAGTAACTTGTCCACGAGAAATCGCTTAGTCAAGTTGAATCCATCTTGTGTCTTGTCACAATCACAAGACTCGATGTCGGCGGTGAGAGTCATGAGACACTCAAGGAGCTGCTTGGGGGATTCACATTTCTCCATACAAAAGTTTTGCAATTTACCCGTGGCAATTTCATATTGAGCAAGCCAGAGAGTGGAGGTACCGGTCTTGGTCCTCACAATGCTATCTCCCAATTCCATGGCACCTGTGATGTGTATGTATGGTCTCCTTTGCTTGTCAGTCATACCTCTCCTTATGCATATTGTTGTTGTGTCATTGAGATTCTTGTCATATTTTTCTATTGGTGTAAGATTCTTCGGGTCAACAACTTTGTAGCCATACTCCAAGATTCCAACATCTCATCATTTCCATATCGAAGATGATCCTGCATAGCAACTCTCCACAAAGCAAAATCGGTAGAGTCATCAAGTATAGGAGGTTTGCCTTGAGGGTTATACTTTTGTTTTTCTATTTGAGGTCTTGCATAAAGCCAAGGAACACTTGAGTGATCATTACTAGCTAGAGGTTGTTGGCCGAGTGAAGGAGTAGGCACCGTTGGCCTCAAGGCCGCACCACCCAAAAGTGGTGCAAGCATCATGGTTAATGTGGCTAATCTCATTTGGACCAAGGCCTCAAGAGAAGCATCATGATCCTCCTTTTTCTTAGCAAGGGCCCGTTCCAGATCCTCAGAAGTAAAGGACTTGACTTCCGCAGAAGCCCCGCCCTTACCCTTCGGATCTGCAACAAGGGGAGTCCCATCGGGGTTCATCTCGCTCTAGGGCGGTTAAGCCACAAGAATAGAGCATGAGGATCTGATTCCAATTGAAAGGATCGAGATGGACCTAGAGGGGGGTGAATAGGTACAATTACAAATTTTAATTATTTACTTAGCAATTTTGGGCAATAATGCGGAATATGAAAGTGAGCATAACAATTGCATGTATGATGCTAAGAGCTCAGTAAAGTAAACAAGTAACACAAATATGTGAGTAAGCAAGTACAATATGATATAAGTAAGGACTAATAGACAGGTAACCACAAGTAGGAAGTTAGGGTTATGGATAACCGCAACTCTGACATACGAGGATGTATGCCAATGTTCACTTCCTTGGAGGGAAGCTACATCACTGATAGAGAGGTGGATGTTACCATGAAGGCGCACCAATGCCACGAAGGCTCACCCTATTCTCCCTTTGAGACAACACCACGAAGGTGTTTCTCAACCACTAGTGGTATACCTTGGGGTGGTCTCCGAACCCTCACAAGCTTTCCGGGGGTAATCACAATGGTCAGTTCCTCTCCGAAATACTCCTACCGCCTAGGAATCTCCAACCTCCAAGAGTTACAAGAACGATGGGGAAAAGCTCAAGATTTTCTCAAATTACAAATTCCTTTGGTGCAAAGAAGGGGAAGGAGTGGATCTATCACTTGGGCGGACAACTTCTCTCAAATGCTCTCAAATCCCTTAGGGATCTAAGATTTGGTGTAGGAGAGTGAGAAAGAGAGAGTGAAATGTATTCTAGGGTTTGCTCAAAGTGAATGGTCAACCCTCTCCCGAGGGGGAAGAGGATATATATAGTGTGGGTGCAAATATGGCCGATGTAGGGCAAGTGACAGGGTAGGCCGGACATCCGGGACAGGGGCCGGACATCTGTCCTAGCGTAGCACTAGTGAAGTGAAGCAGACAACAGAGGATAAAACAGAGGGGTTGGACATCTGGGGCAAAGCCCGGACATCCAGCGAGATAGGAAGACCCAGACATCCGTCAAGATGGCCGAACATCCGGCGAGTTCACAGAGCCGAACCGCTCCCTTGATAGCTCAAGTCGGACATCCGGCTAGGGAAGCCCAAAAATCTGGGGAGCAAGGAGAGCCCGGACATCCAGCATGGAGGGCCGGACATCCGGACATAAAAACCACCATATGATGCACTCTGGACAGCAGGGTCCCGGATATCCGGTGTGCGAGCCGGATATCCGGCAAGCGACCCAGACATCTAGCTTGTGCAGATGCAGAACTTTTAGCATAGGGATTTTGGGAGGCCCTAAGACTTTGAGGTCAGGAATTTTGTGGCATGAGCAAGTCCTTCACTAACCCTATTGATCCCCTCTTAATAGTGCGGGATCCTATACTCAAGAAAAACAAATATGCAATCTTTTTGATACTTCTTCCTTGAGTAAAAACAACTCTGTATGTCCATGATCCACACACCTTTGATGATCCGGGGACTAACACCTGAGATTCACTTGACGAACATATTTAGTCCCCTACATTTATATTGTCATAACATCAAAACTTGATGTATGGGCATGATTGCACTTTCACATTGCCTGGGTCTTCTAGACACCATTGAAAGCTTCATTATTGGTATGTTTTAGGTTGTTTTTATTTTGAAACATATCTACATTTTCATTGTATTTGATATTTCATTTGTGATGTGCAATGTTAGTGTGTATTGAATCTTTTGCTTTGTCTCAAAAAAATTCTTTGCTTAAGACTTTGCCACACCTTAAAAAAAATTCGTCCTCCGCCTCTAGTTTTGGGGTTATGCATTAGAGACAGCTGCATTCACGTTAAATAGGGCACTGTCTAAATTCATTGAGACGACACCATATGAACTGAGGTTTGGCAAGAAACCTAAGTTATCGCTTCTTAAAGTTTGGGGTTGCGACACTTATGTCAAAAGGCTTCATCCTGATAAGCTCGAACCCAAATTGAAGAAGTGCGTCTTCATAGGATACCCTAAGGAAACAATTGGGTACACCTTCTATGACAGATCCGAAGGCAAGATCTTTGTTTCCAAGAATGAAACCTTTCTAGAGAAGGAGTTTCTCTCGAAAGAAGTAAGTGGGAGGAAAGTAGAACTTTATGAGGTAATAGTACCTTCTCTCAATTTGGAAAGTCGCACATCAGAGAAATCCATTCCCGTGATGCCTACACCAACTAGAGAGGAAGCTAATGATGATGATTATGAAACTTTAGATCAAGTTACTACTGGACCTCGTAGGTCGAACAGAGCACGTTCCACACCAGAGTGGTATAGTAATCCTATCCTGAAAGTCATGTTACTAGACTATGGCGAACCTACGAACTATGAATAAGCTATGACGAGCCCAGATTCCGATAAATGGCTTGAGACCATGAAATCTGAGATAGGATCCATGTATGAGACCAAAGTGTGGACTTTGGTGGACTTGCCCGATGATCGACAAGCCATTGAGAATAAATGGATCTTCAAGAAGAAGACTGGCGCTAATACTAATGTCAGCATCTATAAAGCTCGACTTGTCACGAAAGATTTTCGACAAGTTCAAGGGGTTGACTACGATGAGACCTTCTCACTCGTAGCGATGCTTGAGTCAGTCCGAATCATGTTAGCAACTGCCGCATTTTATGATTATGAAATTTGGCAAATGGGCGTCAAAACTGCATTCCTTAATGGATTTCTTAAAGAAGAGTTGTATATGATGCAACCAGAAGGTTTTGTCGACCCTAAAGGTGCTAAGAAAGTGTGCAAGCTCCAGTGATCCATCTATGGACTGGTGCAATCATATCGGAGTTGGAATATACACTTTGATGAGGTGATCAAAGCATATGGTTTTATACAGACATTCGGTAAAGCCTGTATTTACAAGAAAGTGAGTGGGAGCTTTGTAGCATTTCTGATATTATATGTAGATGACATATTTGTTGGGGAATGTAGCATGCAATTTCAAAAAGTTTCCTCGATCATGCGAGATATATCTAGGAGATGCTTAGCAATGAGAGGGGGAGAGTGTGTCCATGTACCCTCATAGACTGGAAGCGGAAGCGTTAGGTTAACGCGGTTGATGTAGTCAAACATGTTCATGATCCAACTGATCTAGTACCGAACGCATGGCACCTCCGAGTTTAGCACACATTCAGCTCGATGACGTCCCTCAAACTCTTGATCCAGTAGAGGGTCGAGGGAGAGTTTTGTCAGCACGACGGTGTGGGGACGGTGATGTGATCCGCGCAGGGCTTCACCTAAGCACTACGATCCAGAGAACAACTATTGTGCTATGGGGTGAACCTCGCCCCGTATATAAAGGAGGAGGGGAGGAGGCCGCCGGCCTAGAGGGGCGCGCCATGGGGGAACCGAATAGGACTCCAAGTCCTATTCGCCCTCCTATCTTTATTATGGAGGGGGAGGGAAGAGGAGAAAGAAAGGGGAGCGCGCCCCCTCCCCTAGTACAATTCAGACTCCCTATGGGAGGGGGTGCGGCCACCCCTTATGGGCTGCCTCCCCACTCCCCTATGACTCTTGTAGGCCCATTACTTTTCCCGGGGGGTTCCGGTAACCTCTCGGTACTTCGAAAAACACCTGAAACGATTCGGAACCGTTCCGGTGTCCGAATACAATCGTCCAATATATCAATCTTTACCTCTCGACCATTTTGAGACTCCTCGTCATGTCCGTGATCTCATCCAGGACTCCGAACAATCTTGGGTCACCAAAACACGTAAATCATAATCCAGATCATCATCGAACGTTAAGCGTGCGGACCCTATGGGTTCGAGAACTATGTAGACATGACCGAGACACATCTCTGGTCAATAACCAACAGCGGAACCTAGGTGCACATATTGGTTCCTACATATTCTACGAAGATCTTTATCGGTCAAACCGCAATGACAACATACGTAATTCCCTTTGTCATCGGTATGTCACTTGCCCGAGATTCGATCGTTGGTATCCTCATACCAAGTTTAATCTCATTACCAGCAAGTCTCTTTACTCATTCCATAATGCATCATCCCGCAACTAACTCATTAGTCACATTGCTTGCAAGGCTTATTGTGGTGTGCATTACCGAGAGGGCCCAGAGATACCTCTCCGATACTCGGAGTGACAAATCCTAATCTCGATCTATGCCAACCCAATAAGCACCTTCGGAGACACCTGTAGAGCATCTTTATAATCACCCAGTTATGTTGTGACATTTGATAGCACACAAGGTGTTCCTCCGGTATTCGGGAGTGGCATAATCTCATAGTCAAAGCAATGTGTATAAGTCATGAAGAAAGCAATAGCAATAAAACTTAACGATCATTATGCTAAGCTAATGGATGGGTCTTGTCCATCACATCATTCTCCTAACAATGTGATCCTGTTCATCAAATGAAAACACATCTCTATGGTCAGGAAACGTAACCATCTTTGATTAACGAGCTAGTCAAGTAGAGGCATACCACCATGGCCGAAGCCATCACTGCCGCAACTCCTTGCCGTCGTGGCTAGAGCCACCGCAGCCCGTGCCTGCACCTGCCACCGTGCTCAGCAGCCTCCCAGAAGGCCAACGCCGCCGCCCGCAGCTCCTGCCGTGACCTGCAGCACCCGCGTGCACCCGGCCGAACTCCGGCCGCTGCCTCGAGCTCGTTTCCGATGAGCTCTGGCCACCCCGGACTCTCCCGCTTGCTCCAGACGACGCAGACGAGCCCTGGCTCCTCGCCCGTGGCCTCTGCCGCCCAGATGGTCGCCGGATCGATGAACCCGATGCGCTCCGCCGCGTTCGGCCTCGCCGGCGACTAACCACTGGTCAAACTGGGTCAACCCCGCTAACTAAACCCCCCTGTGACATTGACATGTGGGGCCCGACCCTGCTAATTTTTAGTTCAGGATTAGTTTCGCAACTAATTAACTCTGTTAACTAACTATGACACTGACGTGTGGCCCCCACATGTCAGGTTTGACCCAGGTTGACAGCTGACGCAGTGCTGACCTCAAGCTGACGCAATAAATGATTTCTGGAATTATTCTAAATCAGGAAATTCCAGAAAATGATTTAAACTTCAAAAATTCATAGAAATTCAACCGTAGCTCAGATTGAAATAAGTTATATATGAAAAATGATCAGAAAAATTCAATCTATCCATCTGTACCATTTTCAAGCATGACAAACCAACCTATACATACTGTATATATGAAAACACACTTATGGCATTTAAAGGGACTTAATTTAGAGTTGAGGCGTGCTCGTCCGAGAATTCTTTGAGGTGAGGCGTAGACATGCACGCCGGCGAATCTTACCCAGCTTCAGGGCTCTCCGAGGAGATAATACCCCTACTGCTGCTCTGCGGCGTCTCCGCATGATCACTATGGCGAAGTGCTTACACGATTGCTCCTTGAGCTGTTTCCTGGAGGTAGGAGAGGGCAAGGTAGCTCTCTCCCTCCTATATGATCTGGCCTAGAACTAATGGATTCCCACCCTTTGCATGGGTGCCCTGGGGGGTTTATATAGGCCTACCCCCAGGGGTACAATGGTAATCTGGCTGGACGCGGGCCCAACTGTCAGCGCCTCTGGCCTCCGTCTTCCCCGCCGACTGCTGGGGCCCGCCGACTGGTGGGCCCTGCCGACTGGCTTGGTACGGAGCCGACATGCCGCGTCCGCCGCGGGCGGGTCTTGCCGGCTGCTGATTACTGTAGCCGTGCTTCTGATGACGCGGGCTTGATCATGGGGTCGTGGCAATAGCCCCACCGCCCGGCGGGCGATCACTATTGCCACTCTCCATCACATCTTGATTAATGGCGCGTGGGCCCCGGGGGAGGGCTCGGCCGACTCCCCGGGGCCGGCTCCCAACGGGTCCGGCTGGTGGTCTAGTAACTAGTTGAAACCCTCTAGCATGTGTAGGAGTTGATTGAAGCCATTGTTGTGTTCCTACCATGCCATGCTTGCTATTGCTTAGAGTGTGTCAGGTCTGATTCATTGGGAATGAATTGGAGTACAGTGTTCTATGTTCTGATGCTGAGAGTAATGTGCGTGAACATGATTTGGTAAAGGTAGTGGTGAGGGGCCATGTAGGAGTACATGGTGGGTTGTCTCACTAGAACCGTCCTTAAGCACTGAGTTCTATGTATGTTGTCCAATGACTCGATACTACCACACATTGTGTTCCGGTAACTCGACCCCTCTCGACTTATTAACCAACTTGATCTCTGTCCAGGAGTCACAATTAGTTTCTGGTGTTTGTAGGTAGTGTTAGTAGTCTACCAAGTGGCACCCGGCTAGGTGGGCTTGGGACAGACTAGGCACAGTGGCACGGTGTACCAAGTGGCGCCCAGATGGTGGGCTTGGGAACCTTGCTCACATCGTTTGGGGCCGTGAGCGACACCCTGACCGGATCTCCTTGCGGATGGAACCCGAATAGGCGATGAACCTGGATGAGAGACTTGTGTGGTTAGTCAGGTCGTGGCCGACACCCTCGCCAGGCTTCCGCTTGAAGGTTGCCGAGGTACATGATGTGTACATGGTGATAAGTGGTGAGAGCGTGTGTGAAGAAGTACACCCCTGCAGGGTTATCATGATCTATTCGAATAGCCGTGTCCGTGGTTATGGACTTCTTGGATGCTTACGTGGTACATAGACAACTTGAAGTGGATACTCTAAAATGCTCAAGACAAGTGTGAGTGTTATGGATGGCCTTCTCGTAAGAAGACGAGGATGAATCCATAGTAGTGTATTGATGTGGTGATTAGTGGACTCGTGTGCGCTGCCTCACCTCAAAGAAGTTTCTCGTAGTCATAGAATAGGATAGCCACTGAGTCAAAGCTGGCTTGCTGCAACTATACCCCACATTATCTTCTTGATACAAATGCATGTATGATAGGATCTGATGTAAGTCTTGCTGAGTACCTTTGTACTCACGTTTTCTTTATTTATGTTTTGCAGGTGAGACATCTGTCTCACTAGTAGTACTGCTTGGACTTCGACGAGTAGCTTGTTACCTCAGCTACGATCTTGTACCCTTGGGAGGGACTTGTAGATAGTCAGGCTTCTTAGCCTTTTTCTTTTGTAGTTGTCTGTACTCACACATGTAATGCTTCCATTGCTTGTATGCTCTGAATGATGGGTCATGTGACCCATATTTGTATTTAATGCTATGTGGCTCTTTTGGGCCTTTATCTATATGAGTTTGCGTTATGTTGTGATGCCATGTTGTACAACACATACTTGCATGTTATGCGTACATGTAACGTGTATTGCTATGTGCGGGATCCGACAACCTAGTTGTCTATCCTTGGTAGCCTCTCTTATGGGGAAATGTAGTCTAGTGCTTTCACCGATCCATGGTAGTCCGCTACAGCCCGGTTTACCCGGAGTCCTGCTAGCCCAGCACTACTGCTCCGGAACACTTAGACTGGTCGGCATGTGATTCACTTCGTTCATGTGTCTGTCCCTTTGGGGAATTGTCACGCGGTGACATCCGGAGTCCTGTTAGCCCAGTGCTACAGCCCGGATTTGCATGCTGCTGACCGACATGCTCGATGTTGATTCATGTATGCCTGTCCCCGTAAGTTAGTGCCACTTTGGGTTCACGACTAGTCATGTCCGCCCGGGTTCTCCGTCATATGGATGCTAGCGACACTATCATATACGTGAGCCAAAAGGCGCAAACGGTCCCGGGCCATGGTAAGGCGACACCTGTGGGAATACCATGCATGAGGCCGCAAAGTGATATGAGGTGTTACACGCTAGATCGGTGTGACTTAGAATCGGGGTCCCGACAGCTTTGGTATCAGAGCCTGACTGCCTGTAGGATTTCCAAGCCAACCTGGTCGAAGTTGAGTCTAGAAATTCTTTAGCTATATAGGGGAATTGATTGTGGAAGGGAACGTAAGGCTCTTTTACTCCTTATACCTCATGCCTTCTGATCTGAGTCATCCTATCTTTCCTACGGGGTTAAGGAACTAGGCTTTCTCTTCCGTCTATCAGGATCACGTGTTACTACTCCGTAGTCTCTTAGGATTGGTTGATCTGAGTCATATCCCAGTTCGAGTACCTCTGGTGTAGTCTGTTTAGTAATATCTCAGAACCTTGAGTGATGATGTTGAGTTTAGTGCTACCCCGCCTTTTGCAAAATGTCTCATTTTGAGCATTTTACTGCCGTTATGCTACCGGAATTGTCCTAGGAGTTCAAGAGATAGTATTTTCCATGTACTACATTCTACATCCTTATGATGATGTTGAATCCATCCTTGTTTCCTTGGTTTCGTTCTTTAGGATGTTGCCGGTTAACCAAAATTCTGTTGCTCGTAGCCAGAGCCACGGAGATGGTAGGGATGAGGTTCCTCCCGACCAGCTGTCACAGCCCTAGCCTTAGCCTTTGCTTGACCTTGCATGACCATCATGTCATCATGTTTAAGTTTTATGAAACTCTGAAATGGGGATGGTCAAGCCCTAGCACAAATGCAATTCAAATAGTTTCAAATAAAAATATTTTCAATGAACTCAAAATGCCTTTTAAAAATGTTCATCATCTCTGGTTTAAGGTGGAAGCATCTACCCAAAATGATTTGCATTTTTGCTGGACACATTTGGGCTTTGAATTAAATCACTAGGTATTTGAATTTGGGCATTTAATCAATATAAATATTTTAAATGCTCAAATAATCCTGGAAACAATTTTGGGCAGTCGTAAATATTCCAAATAAAGCCCAAAATATATCCCAGGATTTATGGAAATAAGTTAGTATTATTACTAATTCCTGACATATCAAATAAATAGAAAACAGAAAACTAATAGAAGGAGAGAGAGAGTTTCCTTACTTGGCGCCACCTGGCGGCCCAGTTGGCCCAGCCAGCCCACTAGGGGCATGGGCGTCTTCTTCCCCGCGCCAGCGCACGAAGCAGCTCGCTGGAGCGCGCCGACGCCACCTTGGCCACCTCCTGCTTCCTCCCTGGGCCTTCTAGTGACGCCATGGAGACGCCCCGTCGCCCCTCGCTCCTCTCCCTCACTCTCTGCTCTCCCCCTAGCCCTCTGCTCCCTCTCCCGAGCACACCCGAGCGGAGCTCGTCGTCGCCGACGCAATTTACCACGGCCACTGACCACCCCTCGCCCTGCCGATGAGTCAAGAAGCTCCGCCACGACTCCCTCTTCCTCCCCGTCGAGCTACGCCTCACCGGAGCTCTACATCGCTGTTCCGCCATCATCTTCCTCCTCGGATCGCCGGAGATTGTCTTTGCTGTTCCGCCTGCACCGGACTTTCCCTGAGCCGCTGAGACCTCCTCCGGCCTCACTATGAGGTTCTCCACCTCCTCCCCTTGCTCCCGTGCTCAGCTTCTCACCGCACCCATCATTTCGATGATGACCGAATCGCGCTGCCGCCTGAGCTCCTCACCGCCGTGGCCATGGTCACCGTAGCCTCCAACCGAGCTCACCCACGTGCTCGCCATGCCATGTAGGTGTCGTGGGAGCCAAGCACGCAACCCCACAGCCACCATAGCCTCACCCCCGAGCTCGGCTGAACTCCGGACGCCGCTGCCGTTGCCACCGCCGACGTCTTAGACCACCCCGGCCCAAGCTAACCCTGCCAGTCGATGCGCGCGAGCTCCAGCTCCTCGTAGATGGGCTCAGCCATCGATTTGGTCGCCGGAGGCCAAATCCCGGGCCCCTCCATCGTCTCTGGCCTCGCCGACGACGAGCCGCGGGTCAACTCCGGTGAGTTTTACCCCGGTTGACTAGGTTGACTTCCCCTAACTCACTGACGTGTGGGCCCCATGCCACTAACTAAACTAGGTTAGTATTAGTTTAACGCTAACTAAACTTAATTAGTTTAATTGACACTGACAGACGGGACCCACAGGGCAGGTTTGACCTGGACCAGCCCCTGTTGACCTACTGACATCAGCATGGCCTGATGCTGACGCAGTAATACATTTTCTGGATTTATTAATAACCAGGAAATTCCAGAAAATGATCAAAACTTCTAAAAATCATAGAAATTCAACTGTAACTCCAAATAAAATAAATTATATATGAAAAATTACCAGAAAAATTCAAGGAATCTGTTTACGGCATTTGCATGCATGTTTGAACAACCTAGGGTTGCTGTACAGGGAAATTTGCATAATTGACATTTAAATAAACACATATGGAGTTTGAATTTGAACCCTTGGTTCAAACCAACTTCATTTAATATGATTGCTAGTTGCATTTGCTCAATCAACAGCATATTGCCATGACATTATCATGCATCATAATTATTGCATTGCATTGATTGTGTTCCTCTTTGTTTGCCGGTATTTGTCCCCTCTCGATAGACGTGGTTCCGACGATGAGTTTGATGACACCGATGAAGAACTTTACTATCTTCAGAAGTGCCAGGCAAGCAAAACCCCCTTGCTCATTCCGATACAATCCCACTCTCCCACTCCTGCTCTCTTTTACTGCATTAGGACAACAACGATTCATCTTTTACTTGCTGCGGTAGTTGAACCCCTTATCCTCTGCATGACCTGTCATTGCCACAGTAAATAGATGAAACCCACTAGCATGAGTAGGAGTTGTTTGAGCCCTGATGTGCCTACTCATTCATGCTTGTTTGTCATGCCTGCTATTGCATAGAGTCGTGTCAAGTCTGGTTCATCGGGGCTGAATCGGAGGTTTGTGAACATGTCCTACTGTGTGTGAGCTAAATGTGTGAACACGATTTGGTAAAGGTAGTAGTGAGAGGCCATGTAGGAGTACATGGTGGGTTGTCTCATTGAAACCGTTCCCAGGAACTGAGTTCTGTGTTTGTGATCCATGAAACAGCTACTACCACACATTGGGCCCTGAAATATGACCCCGCTCGACTTAGTGACCCCTCTCATCCTCTGTCCAGGAGTTGCAACTAGTTTTTGGTGTTATAGGCTATGTGTTGGCGGCCATGCGTAGCGCTGACCCCAGGGGTGGGCTATGATGCGGTAGATACACCGTGGCCGGGTATGCCGGGCGCCCGTTTGGCGCTCGGGACCCTGTACACATCGTTTGGGGCCGTTGAGGACACCTCGGCCGGATTTCCTTGTGGATGGAACCCGAATAGGCGATAAACCTGGACTAGAGACTTGTGCGGTTAGTCAGGTCGTGGTCTACACCCACGTCGACTTTCGCTTGAAGTCTGCCGAGCACATGTCATGTGCAGACGCTAAGTGGTGGAAACATGTGTGACGAAGTACACCCCTGTAGGGTTATAAATGATCTATTTGAATAGCCATGTCGGCGGTAAAGGACTTCTGGGTTGCCTATAACAGTTCATAGACAAGTGAAAGTGGATACTCTAAAACTCGCAAGATAAGTGTGAGTGCTATGGATGGCCTTCTCGTAGGGAGACGGGAGCGGACCCATAGTGGTGTATTGATATGGTGAATATGTGGACTCGTGTGCGCCACCTCAAAAGAGTTACTTGCAGTCGTAGTTTAAGATAGCCACCGAGTCAAAGCTGGCTTGCTGCAGTTAAACTCCACCACCCCCTGTTGATACAGATGCATATGTAGCTAGTTCTGATGTAAGTCTTGCTGAGTACTTTTGTACTCACGTTTGCTTAATTTATGTTTTGCAGAGGGATTTCAGTCTCGCTAGTAGTTTCGCGTGGACTTCGACATTTAGCTTGATACCTCTGCTACGATCTTGTGCCCTCGGCAGGATCTAGTAGATAGTCAGGCTTCTCAGCCTTTTTCATTTTTAGATGTCTGTACTCAAACATGTTAAGCTTCCGCATGTGCTTTGATTTGTATGCTATGATTGTTGGGTTATGAGACCCATGTTTGTAATATCTTGGCTCCTCGGAGCCTAATGAATAAATACTTGAGTTGTAGAGTTATGTTGTGATGCCATGTTGTATTTACACATATCGAGCATATTGTGTGTATGATTGAAATGCTTGGTATGTGTGGGATCCGACAATCTAGTTGTTTATCCTTGGCAGCCTCTCTTATGGGGAAATGTAGTCTAGTGCTTCCATGAGCCATAGTAGTCCGCTACAGCCCGGTTCACCGGAGTCCTGCTAGCCCAGCACTACTGCTCAGGGCACTTGACTGGCCGACATGTGTTTCACTTCATTCCTGTGTCTGTCCCTTCGGGGAAATGTCACGCGGTGACATCCGGAGTCCTGCCTAGCCTGCTACAGCCCGGGTTCCCGGAGTCCTATTAGCCCAGTGCTACAGCCCGGATTCACACCCTGTTGACCGACATGCTCGATGTGATTCATGTATGCCTGTCCCCATAGGTTGGTGCCGCTTTGGGTTCACGACTAGCCATGTCGGCCCGGGTTCTCTGTCATATGGATGCTAGCGACACTATCATATACGTGAGCCAAAAGGCGCAAACGGTCCCGGGCCATGGTAAGGCGACACCCGTGGGAATACCGTGCATGAGGCCGCAAAGTGATATGAGGTGTTACCGGCTAGATCGATGTGACTTGGAATCGAGGTCCTGACAGTGTTGGTATCAGAGCCTGACTGCCTGTAGGATTACCAAGCCAGACTGGTCGAAGTCGAGTCTAGAAATGCTTAAGTTATGTAAGGGAATTGATTGTGGAAGGGAACGTAAGGATCTTTTTACTCCTTTACCCTATGCCCTTCTGATCTGAGTCAACCTGTTCTTTTCTACGGGGATTAAGAACTAGGCCTCCTCATCTATCTATCAGGATGACGTGTTACTAATCCTTAGACTTATATAATTGATAATTTCAAGCCTCAGTTCCGTTCCTACTACTTCCGTATGTTGACAGTTGATCTCGGAACCTTGATATTGTCTTGTTGAGTGGTTATGCCACCATTTTGTAGGATGTCTCAAATATTTTTGAGCATTTACAGCCGTTATGTTGTCCGAGTCATCCCAGGTTACTAAATAGTCTGATGCATTTGCAAATCCTTTCTTTTTGTTCCCGATGTCCTTTTGGTCAGAATAAGCAAACTAACCGGTCAGTTGAGGTACTCTATTGCCTCGACATATATGTTGGAGCTATTATTATGACCCTAGGTGTTTAGGGAGTCACCTAGTAATATAGCCATGTTTTGTGTTCCCAGTGTGATGATTCTGGCCACCATTCTCAAAAGCATCCCGTGATGCCATGTAGTGGTAGGTATTCTATTCATAGGTTCTTGAATCTGAGATTCACCCTACTTATCTCATGTTGATAGTGTTGCTAGTTCCTTTAGGATATTAGTAACCTTTGCGATAGTCCTCGAGGTTCGTGGTACATCCTTCTTCCAATTATCATGGACCATTCTTGGCAGGAGTTCTTTTGAAACAAAAGGTCACGACAGAGTGCTCCTGATGAGTTCTCCATTCTATGTTGTGACTCTGCCAACCCTACCTTCCTGCATGGGTTATCCGGAAGAAATATGTTGAACTCGTTCGACATACTAATCTATGCATCCATAACTCAGAAAAATTATATGTTCCTTTGAGTTGTTCCTCTTTAGTTGTATTCTGAACCTTGTCCATCAATTGTTGGTCAAGAGTAGTTGTGCATTGGTGTTATCGATGCCTATTATTCATGTGATCTGTCAAGCCATTCCATTCCGGAATGACTAGGAGAAACAAACTCCAGTACCTCATCCATATCCAGGATTGGGTCAAAGCAGTTGTATTCTGCAGATCAAAGTGCCAATGCAGCTTTTGATTTTGTTCAACCCTTACGTATTGCCCTCTTTATGTCAGGAATATCATAGGAACTGCACAACCTCCTATGAACTCTAGATACAGTGATACTTCTCGCCATCATTATTCATTCCTCGGTTCCGTGTTGTTGTAACCGGAATGCCGACAAGTGAATCATGATGCGTGAAATCTATACTCCTAGCAACTCCGTTGCTTGGTAGTTAAAGGACAATAATCTCATTCTTCGCGTGTGGGTTATTGAATCATCATTCTAAGATAGACTATGCTACCTAGTCCTTGTTTCTGGTGCACTCTTCGATTGATGAGTTTGGATTTTGTCAAATCCTCGCTCATTTGATCATATCGTCTTGCCCTAAAAAGCAAGATTGTTCTCGAGCTTAGTAACATATCGGTGGTTTGTGATGTTCCGAATATCCTCTCGGAAGTATTACCAGGTTGTCATCTGACCGCTATGTTGAGTTCGTGATCATGTTGGTTTTTCTCCAAACCACCCATTCTCCAAAAATCTGTGTTGGATATCCCTGAGCTAGTTGGTTGAGCTAAACAACAACTTGGAGAGTTGGAAGATAAAATCTTGTCTGACATAGTTCATGTTAAGGGATATCTTTGTGTTTGTGTGTGTGTTGAAGAAATATGATATCTTCACTAATTGGTCCTCGTGATCAGTTGTTGGATCTATTGTCTTGTCAAAACTTTGACTTGAGTATGGGCTATCATCAAGTCAAATAAGAACCAACGATGTTCGTAATGTTGTCTTACTCGTGGTTGATCCATTGAGCATACACCATTACATCCTTTGGTCTGACCAATGCTATAACCGTGTTCACATGATGTTGGAAGTCCAGTGATATGGAAATTTCTATGAGTTGTTGTTGAGCTCATCAGCAGCATTTTGTCTCCCCCATGATTCATGTTGAACATCAACCTAGTGTTGAAAACTTGTAAGCAATGCCTTCGTGTCCCGTTCATGAAGCATATGTTGGATGAAAGAAGTGACTTTCTCCGGTTCACGTGCATTTGGTGTAAGTTGCCGCCATGAATTTGAGAAAGGTTTGTTTTGTTTCCCTTGGAATCATCCCAAATCAGTCATGCATACGTGCGAAGTATTCTATGGTTTGGTAGACTAATTACCTCCACTCCATATGTGTTCCTAGCACACCAAGCCACTGATTGGTTTGTTCAAGGAGAGGAAGTTCCTTCTTAAGAGAAAGACTTATACAAGGACTTCGATATCCTCGATGATGGTTCCCCATCTGGACTCGGTAGTGTTTATTATAAGACTACCATGTGGTCATGCTTGTCTAGGACAGTGTGTTCACAGGTGTGTAGTAGAACCAGCTCATATTTTGGAGCTTGCTATCGTAGTTCACTCCCCGAGAATCTCGCAACGTCATCTCGTCGATTTGTGTTGCAGACCTTCATTTCTCTTTCTAGTCTTGATGAGTCTTATCCCGTTATCAACCGGATCTGAATCTCCGGCAGATATGATGGTTGAAACTTTTCCAAGACCTATGATGTAGGTCCCGACAGGGTTGATGTTCTGACCGACATAGCTAGCCGGAAGATCTATCATTGTAGTATCTTGATTGAGCTATTTGACTATTTTCCTCCATGAGGTTTTCGTGCGACTCATTCCAGAAGTTGCTCCTTAGGGATCCTTGTGCTCTCGGTTTCCTCGGTTATGTTATAACCTTTCCAAACAATGGGCTCACTCTCTACTGTTGGGTTTCTTCCCAGTTACTAGAATCATTCCCTGCATTTGCCTTATATTCCCATCTTGCACCGCCGTTGTGCCATCCTACCATGGGTCCCATCCATTTCCGATGATAAGCAAAAGTCATCCATTGCGTTGTCTTCAACAAGGTAGTCCACATCATTTATTCTAGTCCAAGTATGTCATTCCTTCAAACTCCTTCAAATGATCGATTGTGCTTTGCCTTAAGTTGGTATAAAGAGTTTCAATGATCTCCGAATCAAAAGTAATTCTTTTTGCCACTTAAGGGAATAATTCTACAAGTCACCTTCCCCGAGGTATCACGTTACGAAATCATGGCAAATATCTCCTTGCTACTTTGAAATTCATGCTCCATCTTATTCGAGTATGGAATGGTTGCCTACCTAGTGAACCTTCGCTAACCGTTTCACTCCATCCCTTTAGGTGTATGCTTCGTGTCTTAGCTCGAGAGATGTTACTATGTCTCATTCCATGAGTTGATCTTGTGATCATTAAGATGATCCTAAGTTGCTCAAATCTTAGGAAGGTTGATTCTTCTTAAATTCTCCCTTTCTACTCGTTGTCATGTTGGATGTAGTTCTCAAAGCAAGACGTCAAGATCAAGGTGATGCAATGAATCATCGTCCTCGAGAAAGTCGTCTGGATCGTGAAGATTGAGTTAGCTTGTGTCCCTCTGTCTTCTTACCTCACGGCTTGAATCTCGGGACGAGATTCTTGTTTAGTAGGGCTGAGTTGTCACAGCCCTAGCCTTAGCCTTTGCTTGACCTTGCATGATCATCATGTCATCATGTCATCATGTTTAAGTTTTATGAAACTCTGAAATGGGGATGGTCAAGCCCTAGCACAAATGCAATTCAAATAGTTTCAAATAAAAATATTTTCAATGAACTCAAAATGCCTTTTAAAAATGTTCATCATCTCTGGTTTAAGGTGGAAGCATCTACCCAAGATGATTTGCATTTTTGCTAGACACATTTGGGCTTTGAATTAAATCACTAGGTATTTGAATTTGGGCATTTAATCAATATAAGTATTTTAAATGCTCGAATAATCCTGGAAACAATTTTGGGCAGTCGTAAATATTTCAAATAAAGCCCAAAATATATCCCAGGATTTATGGAAATGAGTTAGTATTATTACTAATTCCTAACATATCAAATAAATAGAAAACAGAAAACTAATAGAAGGAGAGAGAGAGAGTTTCCTTACCTGGCGCCACCTGGCGGCCCAGCTGGCCCAGCCAGCCCACCAGGGGCACGGGCGTCTTCTTCCCCGCGCCAGCGCACGAGGCAGCTCGCTGGAGCGCGCCGACGCCGCCTTGGCCACCTCCTGCTTCCTCCCCGGGCCTTCTAGCGACGCCACGGAGAAGCCCCGTGGCCCCTCGCTCCTCTCCCTCACTCTCTGCTCTCCCCCTCGCCCTATGCTCCCTCTCCCGAGCACACTCGAGCGGAGCTCGTCGTCGCCGATGCAACTTACCACGGCCACCGACCACCCCTCGCCCTGCCGATGAGTCAAGAAGCTCCGCCACGACGGCCTCTTCCTCCCCATTGAGCTACGCCTCACCGGGAGATCTGCATCGCCGTTCCGCCATCGTCTTCCTCCTCGGATCGCTGGAGATTGTCTTTGCTGTTCCGCCTGCACCGGACATTCCCCGAGCCGCTGAGACCTCCTCCGGCCTCGCTGTGAGCTTCTCCACCTCCTCCCCTTGCTCCTGTGCTCAGCTTCTCACCGCAGCCATCGTTTCGACGATGACCGAATCGCGCCACCGCCCGAGCTCCTCACTGCCGTGGCCATGGTCACCGTAGCCTCCAACCGAGCTCACCCATGTGCTCGCCATGCCATGTAGGTGCCGTGGGAGCCAAGCACGCAACCCCACGGCCGCCATAGCCTCACCCCCGAGCTCGCCTGAACTCCGGCCGCCGCTGCCGTTGCCACCGCCGACGTCTTAGACCACCCCGGCCCAAGCTAACCTTGCCAGTCAATGCGCGCGAGCTCCAGCTCCTCGTAGATGGGCTCAGCCATCGATTTGGTCGCCGGAGGCCAAATCTCGGGCCCCTCCACCGTCTTTGGCCTTGCCGGCGACGAGCCGCGGGTCAACTCCGGTGAGTTTGACCCCGGTTGACTAGGTTTGACTTCCCCCTGACTCACTGACGTGTGGGCCCCAGGCTACTAACTAAACTAGGTTAGTATTAGTTTAACTCTAACTAAACTTAGTTAGTTTAATTGACACTGACAGACGGGACCCACAGGTCAGGTTTGACCTGGACCAGCCCTTGTTGACCTGCTGACATCAGCATGACCTGATGCTGACGCAGTAATACATTTTCTGGATTTTTTAATAATTCGGAAATTCCACAAAATGTTCAAAACTTCTAAAAATCATAGAAATTCAACCGTAACTCCAAATGAAATAAATTATATATGAAAAATTATCAGAAAAATTCAAGGAATCTGTTTAGGGCATTTGCATGCATGTTTGAACAACCTAGGGTTGCTGTACAGGGAAATTTGCATAATTGACATTTAAATAAACACATATGGAGTTTGAATTTGAACCCTTGGTTCAAACCAACTTCATTTAATATGATTGCTAGTTGCATTTGCTCAATCAACAGCATATTGACATGACATTATCATGCATCATAATTATTGCATTGCATTGATTGTGTTCCTCTTTGTTTGCCGGTATTTGTCCCCTCTTGATAGACGTGGTTCCGGCGATGAGTTCGATGACACCGATGAAGAACTTTACTATCTTCAGAAGTGCCAGGCAAGCAAAACCCCCTTGCTCATTCTGATACAATCCCACTCTCCCGCTCCTGCTCTCTTTTACTACATTAGGACAACAATGATTCATCTTTTACTTGCTGCGGTAGTTGAACCCCTTATCCTCTACATGACCTGTCATTGCCACAGTAAATAGATGAAACCCACTAGCATGAGTAGGAGTTGTTTGAGACCTGATGTGCCTACTCATTCATGCTTGTTTTTCATGCCTGCTATTGCATAGAGTCGTGTCAGGTCTGGTTCATCGGGGATGAATCGGAGGTTTCTGAACATGTCCTACTGTGTGTGAGCTAAATGTGTGAACACGATTTGGTAAAGGTAGTAGTGAGAGGCCATGTAGGAGTACATGGTGGGTTGTCTCATTGAAACCGTTCCTAGGAACTGAGTTCTGTGTTTGTGATCCATGAAACAGCTACTACCACACATTGGGCCCTGAAATATGACCCCGCTCGACTTAGTGACCCCTCTCATCCTTTGTCCAAGAGTTGCAACTAGTTTCTGGTGTTTACAGGCTATGTGTTGGCGGCCGTGCGTAGCGCTGACCCCAGGGGTGGGCTATGATGCAGTAGATACACCGTGGCCGGGTCTGTCGGGCGCTCGTTTGGCATCTTGGGACCCTGTACACATTGTTTGGGGCCGTTGAGGACACCCCGGCCGGATTTCCTTGTGGATGGAACCCGAATAGGCGATAAACCTGGACTAGAGACTTGTGCGGTTAGTCAGGTCGTGGTCTACACCCACGTCGGCTTTCGCTTGAAGTTTGCCGAGCACATGTCGTGTGTAGACGCTAAGTGGTGGAAACATGTGTGACGAAGTACACCCCTGCAGGGTTATAAATGATCTATTTGAATAGCCGTGTCCACGGTAAAGGACTTCTGGGTTGCCTATAACAGTTCATAGACAAGTGAAAGTGGATACTCTAAAACTCGCAAGATAAGTGTGAGTGCTATGGATGGCCTTCTCGTAGGGAGACTGGAGTGGACCCATAGTGGTGTATTGATATGGTGAATATGTGGACTCGTGTGCGCCACCTCAAAAGAGTTACTTGCAGTCGTAGTTTAAGATAGCCACCGAGTCCAAGCTGGCTTGCTGCAGTTAAACTCCACCACCCCCTGTTGATACCGATGCATATGTAGCTAGTTCTGATGTAAGTCTTGCTGAGTACTTTTGTACTCACGTTTTCTTAATTTATGTTTTGTAGCGAGATTTCAGTCTCGCTAGTAGTTTCGCGTGGACTTCGACGTTTAGCTTGACACCTCAGCTACGATCTTGTGCCCTTGGCAGGATCTGGTAGATAGTCAGACTTCTCAGCCTTTTTCATTTGTAGATGTCTGTACTCAGACATGTTAAGCTTCCGCATGTGCTTTGATTTGTATGCTATGATTGTTGGGTCATGAGACCCATGTTTGTAATATCTTGGCTCCTCGGAGCCTAATGAATATATACTTGAGTCGTAGAGTTATGTTGTGATGCCATGTTGTATTTACACATATCGAGCTTATTGTGTGTATGATTGAAATGCTTGGTATGTGTGGGATCCGATAATCTAGTTGTTTATCCTTGGCAGCCTCTCTTATGGGGAAATGTGGTCTAGTGCTTCCATGAGCCATAGTAGTCCGCTACAGCCCGGTTCACCGGAGTCCTGCTAGCCCAGCACTACTGCTCAGGGCACTTGACTGCCCGGCATGTGTTTCACTTTGTTCCTGTGTCTGTCCCTTCGGGGAAATGTCACGCGGTGACATCCGGAGTCCTGCCTAGCCTGCTACAGCCCGTGTTCCCGGAGTCCTGTTAGCCCAGTGCTACAGCCCGGATTCACACGCTGCTGATGGACATGCTCGATGTGATTCATGTATGCCTGTCCCCATTGGTTGGTGCCGCTTTGGGTTCACGACTAGCCATGTCGGCCTGGATTCTCTGTCATATGGATGCTAGCGACACTATCATATACGTGAGCCAAAAGGCGCAAACGGTCCCAGGCCATGGTAAGGCGACACCCGTGGGAATACCATGCGTGAGGCCGCAAAGTGATATGAGGTGTTACCGGCTAGATCGATGTGACATGGAATCGGGGTCCTGACACCAGCCCTTGTTGACAGAGTTCATGGTAGAGATGGAGAGGAACAAGCGTGAGTATAACCGCTTGTTAGCACATATCGAGGAGAACACCGCACCCTAGTGCAAGGAGTCAGCGACCATCTATGATTTCATTGGTCTGAAACCACCTACCTTGCATCATTCCATTGAACCACTTGGTGCAGATGACTGGCTCCGTAGTATCACACACAAGCTGTGTTCTGCGAACGTAGCTGAAAGTGACAAGGTCACCTATGCTGCTTATCATCTGGAAGGTCCTGCTAGTCTTTGGTGGCAAAACCGTGAGGCTATGCTTCCAGCTAGTCAGATTCCTACCTGGAGAGATTTCACTTAGGCTTTTCGCGAGCATCACATTCCTGAAGCCCTCATCGATCGCAAGAGAGAAGAGTTCTGTAGTTTCACCCAGGGTAAGATGGCTATTGATGCTTACAGTAGAGAGTTTGAGAACCTCGCCCACTATGCTGCAGAAGAAGTGTCCACGGACGCCAAGAAGCAGGCTAGGTTCCGGAAGGGTCTCAACCCCAAGTTGCGTCGTGATCTCCACTTGCACCATTGCAATACATTCCAGGCTCTTGTGAACAAGGCCATTAATGCGGAGACAGCTCAGCTCACTTACGAGGAGTCTCGTAAGCACACCCGTGATTTGGTTTCTTGCTCCGGTTCTAGTTCGTAGAAGCGTCGGATTTGGGTTCCAAACTCCGCTCTTCCACCCGGTTATACACCGAGGCCATCTTGTGTGGCACCTCACCCAGTTCAACAGTATGCTACACCCATGTCTATTGGTAGACCACTTGTCAATGCGGGTCCACGTCCTACTTCAGGGACTTGCTTCACATGCGGAGAGCCAGGACACTATGCACGTGACTGCTCTCAAGCCAATTATGCTCCATCCCAGCCCGAGAAGCCTATTGGCCGTGGTAAGCCACCATGCAAAATGATCAGTGTCAAGTCAGCTCCCACTGAACATGGACGTGTGCATCATGTCTCAGCTAAAGATGCTCATGATGATCTGGATGTCGTTCTTGGTACACTCCTTGTCAATTGCCATCCAGCATCGGTTTTGTTCGATACTGGAGCATCTCATTCCTTCATTTCTGAAAGCTATGCTAACTTGCACAACATGTCATTTTGTGATATGCCCTCTCCGCTAGTCATTCAAACCCCTGGATCTAAATGGCAAACTTCTAGTGTAAGCCATGGTAATGAAATCCTTGTTGAAAGACTTGTATTCCTTGCCTCACTTGTAGCCCTCAAGTCTAGAGATATTAACATCATCTTGGGTATGGACTGGATGAAATCTCATTATGCGAAGATTGATTGTTACACTAGGTCTGTTCAGCTTACACACCCATCTAGCAAGATAGTCACTGTCTCCACTAGAGTTGCAAAGCACCAACTCTATTCGCTTAATGCCAACCCTCTTCCTAACCTTGAAGATATCCCGGTAGTACGTGACTTTCCGGATGTCTTTCCTAAGGAACTGCCAGGTATTCCACCTGACAGAGATGTAGAGTTTGTCATAGATCTTATCCCGGGAACCGCCCCAATTTCTAGGAGAACTTACAAGATGGCACCCTTAGAGCTAGCCGAGCTTAAGAAACAACTCGATGAATCCTTGCAAAAGGGTTTCATCCGTCCCAGTTCTTCTCCCCGGGCTTGCCCCGTCCTCTTTGTCAAGAAGAAGGATGGTACGGACTGAATGGTTGTAGATTATCGTCCCGTTAATTTGGTCACGATAAAGAACAAGTATCCGCTCCCCAGGATCAACAACCTGTATGATCAGCTCGCTGGATCCTCAGTCTTTTCCAAGATGGATTTGAGGTTAGGCTACCACCAAATCAAGATCAGAAACGGGGACATTTCTAAAACGGCTTTTGTCACTCGTTATGGTCAGTACGAGTACACCGTCATGTCCTTTGGTCTAACCAACGCTCCAGCTATGTTCTCCCGCTTGATGAACTCGATCTTCATGGAGTACTTAGATAAGTTCGTCGTGGTTTACCTTGATGATATCTTTATTTACCCGAAGAACGAGGAAGAGCATGCCGAACATCTTAGACTTGTGTTAGAAAAACTCAGAGAGCACCGCCTTTATGCCAAGTTCTCCAAGTGTGAGTTTTGGTTGCTAGAAGTGACCTACCTAGGCCACGTAATCTCTGGTAAGGGCATTGCTGTCAATCCCGAAAGAGTTCAGGCCGTTCTTGATTGGACTCCACCTGAAACAGTTAAACAAGTTAGGAGTTTCCTTGGTCTAGCCAGTTATTGTCGCCGCTTCGTTGAGAACTTCTCCAAAGTGGCCAAACCTCTCACGGAACTTCTCAAGAAAGATAAAAAGTTTGAGTGGTCCCCACAGTGTGAGTGTAGTTTTCAAGAACTGAAAAGACGCCTGACTTCTGCTCCCATACTTGTACCACCGGATTTCACTAAAAACTTTGTCATCTACTGCGACGCCTCACGACAGGGACTAGGTTGCATTCTTATGCAAGATCGCCATGTTATTTCCTATGCATCTCGACAGTTGCATCCACATGAGGAAAATTATCCTAGACATGATCTAGAGCTTGCAGCCGTAGTCTATGCACTTAAGACCCGGCGACATTACCTTCTTGGTAAGCGTTGCGAGATTTACACCGACCACCAGAGTCTCAAGTATATCTTCACCCAACCAGATTTGAACCTTAGGCAAAGACGTTGGTTGGAGTTGATCTCAGATTATGACTTAGGGATTACCTACACCCCAAGCAAGGGAAATGTCATGGTTGATGCACTAAGTCGTAAGTCCTATTGCAACAATCTGATGTTGCAACAGGGCCAACCACTTCTCCATGAGGAGTTATGTAAGCTCAACCTTCACATTTCTCCTCACGGATTCCTTTCTACCTTGGTGGCGAAACCTACTCTTGTGGATCATATCATAGAAGCCCAGAAGCATGATACGGGGATTACCAGGATCAAGAGAAACATTGCCAAGGGCATTGTTGGTAGTTTCTCTATAGATGATCGAGGTGTTGTTTTCTTCGGGAATCGCCTGGTGCTCCCCAAGAAGCAGCATCTTCGGCATCTAATCCTTAAGGAGGCCCATGAATCTCCTCTCACGATTCATCCCGGTAGTACTAAGATGTATCAGGACCTGCGCCATAGGTTCTGGTGGACTAGGATGAAGAGGGAAATTGCTCAGTTTATTGCTAACTGCGACGTTTGTCGTCGCGTTAAGGCAGAGCATCAAAGGCCTGCTGGCACCCTTCAGCCTTTAGCTAATCCTGAATGGAAATGGGATAAAGTTGGTATGGACTTCATCACTGGCTTTCCCAGGACCAAGAAAGGGAATAATGCTATATTCATAGTCATTGATCGTCTTTCCAAAGTGGCTCACTTCCTACCTGTTCGAGAGAGTATCACTGCTAGTCATCTCGCTGACTTATATATTTCTCGAATATTTTCACTTCATGGTGTCCCACTAGAGATCAATTCAGACCGTGGTAGTCTTTTCACTTCTCATTTCTAGGAGAGTTTCCAAACTGCCATGGGCACCCATCTTTCCTTCAGTACTGCTTTCCACCCTCAGTCAAGTGGTCAGGTGGAAAGGGTCAACCAAATTCTCGAAGACATGCTTAGAGCTTGTGTTATCTCATTCGGTATGGATTGGGAGAAGTGTCTTCCCTTCGCCGAGTTTGCTTATAACAACAACTACCAATCCAGCCTCAAGAAAGCTCCTTTTGAGGTTCTGTACGGACGAAGATGTCGAAAACCTTTGAACTGGTTAGAAACCGGTGAAAGACAAATCTTTGGACTGGACATCATCCAGGAGGTAGAAGAGCAATTTTGCATCATTCGTGAGAATTTGAAAACAGCCCAATCTCGTCAAAAGAGCCAGTATGACCGTCGTCATAAGGAAGTGGCTTATGAAGTTGGCGACAAGGCTTACCTTCGGGTTACCCCTTTGAAGGGTACCCATTGTTTCGGTATCAATGGCAAGTTGTCTCCTTGTTACATTGGTCCTTCTTGCATTCTCGCTAAATGAGGAGAGGTTGCCTACCAGTTGGAACTACCCCCACATCTTTCTCAAGTACATGATGTCTTCCATGTCTCCCAACTCAGGCCTTGCTTCTCAGATCCCATCCGTGGAGTGGACCACGAAACACTTGATCTCCAAGATAACCTCACTTATCGAGAGTACCCCGTCCGCATTCTGGATCAAGCAGAGCGTGTCACTCGACGTCATAACATCAAGTTTCTCAAGGTTCAGTGGTCTCATCATTCCTAGAGAGAAGCTACTTGGGAGCGTGAAGATCGTCTTCGACTAGAGTATCCCACTTTCTTTCCATTGACCCCTGAATCTCGGGACGAGATTCTTTCAAGTGGGGGCGAGTTGTCAGATCCCTAGTTGTGGTATGACCTAGACTAGCTAGCCATGTGTGCATCATGTTTCAATACCATTTAAATTTGAAATGGGGATTTGTGAAAGCCTCAGAAATTATTATTTCTGGAAATGACCAAGATAAAAATTGCTCCAAAAATGTCCAAGAAAATGTTCATGTTGCTCTCTAAAAATATTGGTCAGAGGTAAAATTCTAACAAATATTTTTAGGAGCTCATAAATACTTATTTTGGCCATTTGGAATTAATGCATAATTATTTTCTTTGGATATATATATGTTATATATATAATATATGTCCAAAACTTATGCTACTTATTGAGGAGCTCTGGAATAATACCATTAGCTCCTACAAAAATTGGCATAAGAAAAAAATTAGTTTAGTATTATTTTTAAGCAGAAACAAATGTCAGAAAATAGAAAACAAAACAAAAATAGAAAGAAACTTGCCTGGGCTACATATCTGTGCAGCCCAGCACTGTGCAACCTAGCTTGGCCCAGCAGCCGACCCAGCCCACCGGCCAATGCACCGTCCCCTTCCTCGCGCCAGTAGGAGGCGTGTGTCCGGCGCGCGCGCACGCTCCGCGCGCCACGTGAGCTGCCTGCCTGGCCTCTTCCTCGACGCCCTGGCCGCCGCGAACGACGCCACGCAACCCCCCCAGGCCTCTCTCGCTCTCTCCAGTCCTCCTCCCCGCTTTTGTCGCCCTCTCCCGCGAATGCCCGAGCACCACCGTCACCGCCGCATGCCGTTGCCGCGCCCACCGCCACGACCTCGCCTCTCCGACAAGTCCAACAACTTCTAGCCGTCGTCCTCGTCCTCTCCGTCGAGCCACGCACCTCCGGACGGCCTGCATCACCGCCATTGCCATCGTCTTCCTCCTTGGGCTCCTCCGTCCGCTGCCGCCGATTCACCGTCACCAGGTCTCCCCCGAGCCCGATGTGCTGCTCCGCGTGATCGCCGTGAGCATCTCCCCGTTTTCCCCTCTCTTCTCCCCCTCGTTCCTGTGTCGTAGCCGTCGTTACCACCATGGCCGAAGCCATCGCCGCCGCAGCTCCTTGCCGTCGTGGCCAGAGCCACCATAGCCCGTGCCTGCACCTGCCACCGTGCTCAGCAGCCTCCCAGAAGGCCAACGCCGCCGCCCGCAGCTCCTGCCGTGCCCTGCAGCACCCGCGCGCACCCGGCCGAACTCCAGTCGCCGCCTCGAGCTCGTTTTCGACGAGCTCCGGCCACCCCCGCCTCTCCCGCTTGCTCCAGACGACGCGGACAATCCCTGGCTCCTCGCCCGTGGCATCTGCCGCCCAGATGGTCGCCGGACCGACGAACCCGACGCGCTCCACCGTGTTCGGCCTCATCGGCGACTAACCACCGGTCAAACCGGGTCAACCCCGCTAACTAAACCCCCCCTGTGACACTGACATGTGGGGCCCGACCCTGCTAATTTTTAGTTTAGGATTAGTTTAGCAACTAATTAACTCTGTTAACTAACTATGACACTGACGTGTGGCCACCACACGTCAGGTTTGACCCAGGTTGACTGCTGACGTAGTGCTGACCTCAAGGTGACGCAATAAATGATTTCTGGAATTATTCTAAATCAGGAAATTCCAGAAAATGATTTAAACTTCAAAAATTCATAGAAACTCAACCGTAGCTCAGATTGAAATAAGTTATATATGAAAAATGATCAGAAAAATTCAATCTATCCATCTGTACCATTTTCATGCATGAAAAACCAACCTATACATGTTGTATATTTGAAAACACACTTATGGCATTTAAAGGGACTTAATTTAGAGTTGCATTTGAACCTTTGGTTCAAATGGACCTCTTCCAAATAGAATGCTAAATGCATTCGCTCAAAACACATCACATACTCATGCCATGTTCATGCATCATAATGTTGCATATGATTGTGTATTGATTGCCGACACCATTCCTACTCGATAGGTCCTGCTCCGGAGAATGCTCCAGAGTACCTGTCTAAGGAGCATTGCCCCCCTGTTGATCTACCAGGCAAGCAAACCCCCTTGTTTGTTCCGATACAATCCTATTCTCTTGCTCCTACTCTCATTTATTGCATTAGGAGAACAACGATTCAACTGCTACTTTGTGCTGCGGTAGTTGAACCCATTCCTCTGCATGACCTGTCATTGCGACAGTAACTAGTTGAAACCCACTAGCATGTGTAGGAGTTGATTGAAGCCACTGTTGTATTCCTACCATGCCATGCTTGCTATTGCTTAGAGTGTGTCAGGTCTGATTCATTGGGAATGAATTGGAGAGCAGTGTTCTATGTTCTGATGCTGAGAGTAAAGTGTGTGAACATGATTTGGTAAAGGTAGCGGTGAGGGGCCATGTAGGAGTACATGGTGGGTTGTCTCACTAGAACCGTCCTTAAGCACTAAGTTCTATGTATGTTGTCCAATGACTCGATGCTACCACACATTAGGTTCCGGTAACTCGACCCCTATTAACTTATTAATCAACTTGATCTCTGTCCAGGAGTCACAACTAGTTTCTGGTTTTTGTAGGTAGGGTTAGTAGTCTACCAAATGGCACCCGGCTAGGTGGGCTTGGGACAGACTAGGAACAGTGGCACGGTGTACCAAGTGGCACCCAGATGGTGGGCTTGGGAACCCTGCTCACATCGTTTGGGGACGTGAGCGACACCCCGGCCGGATCTCCTTGTGGATGGAACCCGAATAGGCGATGAACCTAGATGAGAGACTTGTGTGGTTAGTCAAGTCGTGGCCGACACCCTCGCCAGGCTTCCGCTTGAAGTTTGCCGAGGTACATGACGTGTACATGGTGATAAGTGGTGAGAGCGTGTGTGAAGAAGTACACCCCTCCAGGGTTATCATGATCTACTCGAATAGCCGTGTCCATGGTTATAGACTTCTTGGATGCTTACGTGGTACATGGACAACTTGAAGTGGATACTCTAATATGCTCAAGACAAGTGTGAGTGCTATGGATGGCCTTCTCGTAAGAAGACGAGGATGAATCCATAGTAGTGTATTGATGTGGTGATTAGTGGACTCGTGTGCGCTGCCTCACCTCAAAGAAGTTTCTCGTAGTCATAGAACAGGATAGCCACCGAGTCAAAGCTGGCTTGCTGCAACTATACCCCACATTACCTTCTTGATACAAATGCATGTATGATAGGATCTGATGTAAGTCTTGCTGAGTACCTTTGTACTCACGTTTGCTTTATTTATGTTTTGCAGGTGAGACATCTGTCTCACTAGTAGTATCGCTTGGACTTCGACGAGTAGCTTGTTACCTCAGCTACGATCTTGTACCCCTGGGAGGGACTTGTAGATAGTCAGGCTTCTTAGCCTTTTTCTTTTGTAGTTGTCTGTACTCAGACATGTAATGCTTCCGTTGTTTGTATGCTCTGAATGATGGGTCATGTGACCCCTGTTTGTATTTAATGCTATGTGGCTCTTTTGGGCCTTTATCTATATGAGTTTGCGTTATGTTGTGATGCCATGTTGTACAACACATACTTGCATGTTATGCGTACGTGTAACATGTATTGCTATGTGCGGGATCCGACAACCTAGTTGTCTATCCTTGGTAGCCTCTCTTATGGGGAAATGTAGTCTAGTGCTTTCATCGAGCCATGGTAGTCCGCTACAGCCCGGTTTACCCGGAGTCCTGCTAGCCCAGCGCTACTGCTCCGGAACACTTAGACTGGCCGGCATGTGATTCACTTTGTTCCTGTGTCTGGCCCTTTGGGGAAATGTCACGCGGTGACATCCGGAGTCCTGTTAGCCTAGTGCTATAGCCCGGAATCGCACGCTGCAGACTGACATGCTCGACGTTGATTCATGTATGCCTGTCCCCATAAGTTAGTGTAACTTTGGGTTCACGACTAGTCATGTCGGCTTGGGTTCTCCGTCATATGGATGCTAGCGACACTATCATATACGTGAGCCAAAAGGCGCAAACGGTCCCGGGCCATGGTAAGGCGACACCCGTGGGAATACCGTGCGTGAGGCCGCAAAGTGATATGAGGTGTTACACGCTAGATCAGTGTGACTTAGAATCGGGGTCCCGACAGGGTCGTCTTGAGACTCGGCGGCTACAATGACATGACTCGGCAGAATTGGTCGGTTTCAGTGAACTCAAGAACTCCGAGTCATTAGAGGGAAGATAACCCGGTCCCGGAGGCTACTGTCTTATTGATAAAAATTTAAAGGCCATCAAAAAATTTCCGACTTAAAGAGAAGATTCTGGTTTAACATCTGGTTTAAGAGAAATTTGTTTCTCACTGAAGCTCTCAAATATTGGGTTTAAATTCTGGCTCACAGGAAATCTGTCTCTCGCAAAGCTTCAAAGCTCTCAAATATCCGGTTTAAAATTCTGGTTCAAAGAAGAATTCATCTCTCGTAGGTTCGAGTTCTCAGAAAAATTAAAGGTTGCCAAAGAGAACTTGTTGCCATGACGCGTCGTTCAAACATGGGTATCCAGCCTTATGGGCTCATCTTCAAATCGTCACTTGGGGGCTTCCTGCTTGTATTCGAAGCATAGCTGTGAATATCCCTTTTGATCGATGCAATGCCACACTTATGGTCACTTGGGTGTCTTCCTGTTCAAACATAGGTGTATTCACCAAAGAGAACATAGAGTTACTACACTCTTGACCGAATATGTCACTTGGGGGCTTCCTGTTCAAACATTGGTATATTCACCAAAGTGAACATAGCATTGAACATAGCATTACTACCCTCTTGGCGGGGTTATCTTGTCCAATCATAGGTGTATTCACCAAAGAGGACGTAACCCTTTTGGGTCATCCTGCCTATAGGTCAGCTGCTTCTCCATCATGTAATCCTGATTGACCCATCGAACTCTTAACAGTCATATCTGAACTCGTTAAGGTTAAAATGTTGGATTGTCATGTGAGGGCATGGCTTACAGATTGCGAGGATGAACCCAGGCTACTAAGCCGCCTTCATTGAAACTTGGTTAAACCTGCTTGTTTGCTTGATGCTACTCCGACCTCGTGTACTCTCGATAAGTCATATCTGAACTTATCTAGGTTCAAACATTGATTGGGTCATGTGAGAGCCGGCTTACAGAAAGTCAGGATACTCCGGTGGCTATCATGCTAGTTTCAATGAAGTATTCTGTTATCATACACACACATTGCATCATCATACATTGCATTATCATTGCATCATCATAGCATGCATCATATATGCATGGATATACTGGTTTATATTGCAGGAACCGGTTTTCAAAACGGGTTATATTATTCAAATCTTCAATAGACAACATGGTTGGATTTTTATTATGGTTATCAATAACCAATATTATGATTGAGGTTTTCAAAGTCGCTTAAGCGCAATGACTATTATTTTATCAATTGATACAATCTATTGCACAATGGAAGGAATAGTCCCGAGTCGCTGCAGGCTTACAACCCGGTACTTGGGGGCTACATTATTCAAGTTGAGATTATATCAAATATGCAAGTCCCATGTCACTGCCAGCATGCACCATGGCACTGGGGGCTAATGCAAAGTCATTTTTACTGGCCTTATTGAAGACCCGACTCATCACATTGTAATGAGCCGGCCCTTGGGGGCTACCAATTTCTCCTATCAAAAATTCAAAGTACACAAGTCTTAATCCATTATATTGAAGGGTCAATTGCTCAGTTGGTAGAGCATAAGGCTCTTAACCTTATGGTCGTGGGTTCAAGCCACACGGCGGAGGCTACATCATATGATGTTATTTTCAACGAAGTATATATAAAGTCCCAGCTCAGTATTATCTTACTGAGCCGGCCCTTGGGGGCTACACGTTGCTGCTCAAGTCTACATGATCATATTTATAAAGTCTCTGCTCACTATTGCATAATGACCCGGCCCTTGGGGGCTACACTGGTTGAAGTTTTTATGGGCACCGGGCAATTACAAGTCCTAGGTTGTTGCAAGCATGACAACCCGACACTTGGGGGCTAAATATATGGAATATTCAGTTTTAACTAGTGACTGAGATGAACAACCTGGATTTCTTCAAAGTGGTAGTATATTATATTGAAGCAAGTCTTAAGTCATCACTTTGTTCTGCTCAAGACTTGGGGGCTATAGGTAATATGGATATACGGGAGAAATATCTTCAAATTCTCAGTTTTGAGAAAACCAGATTAACCTGGTGTCTGCAACAATCATGACCCGGCATCACCAAAAATTATGACCCGGTGTCTGCAACAATCATGACCTAGCATCACCAAAAATTATGACCCGGTGTCAGCAACAATTATCACTCGGCATCATCTGTTTATAACCCGGCAATTTTGGTAAACATAAATCGGCAAGATCTACATCTTCAAGCCGGCTGAAAATCAGATGAGTATTTCAAGACCAATATTTTTTAAGCATTGGGAGCTGAATCAAATGAATTATTCTTCACAATATTTTCCTGTGAGAAACCAATGTCAGCAAATTGAAGCTGGCTTATTGACCCAGATTTTTTTGGAAGAAGGAAATGACAAGGAATTATGGATGATCAGGTGCCAGCTTACAAGAACTTTTAACCTGGAGTGCAACCTGTCAAATTTCTTCTTGTGTTTACTTTGCAGGATGAGTTTAACATGGATAAATCCAAATTAAACTGGGGGCTAATGTCGGGGATATACCCCGCGGTATGACCTGGATGGAAGTATGACGCGGCCGGACTTGGCAACTCGCTGATGACCCGCCCGGATCTCTCCACTCAATGATGACCCGGCCAAGCTAGGTGACTCATTGGTGACCCGGCAGGTGGGTCAGAGGAGCGACAAGACCCGGAGGCCCAGTAGGCGGTTCAAGGAAGGCCGGATCGTGTTATGCTAGGCCGACTTAAGATGAAAGCATAAGGAATATTCCCTTACAAAGGAAGCAATACCAGGACTCCACTTGTAATAGAGTAATCCTAATCCTACTAGGACTATTTATGTAACCCGCCCCTTCAACTTATATAAGGAGGGGCAGGGCACCACAAGAGGGACAAGTTTTCACAAGTTAGATTTAGACAGACAAGTCAATAGCTCTTGAGATAGAGGTAGTGAAACCTTGCCCTTGTAACCGAGATTATCATCATCATCAATATTAATCAAGCAGGATGTAGGCTTTTACCTCCACCGTGAGGGGCCGAAGCTGGGTAAAAACCTTGTGTCTCTCGTCCTGCTCAACCCCTCTCCAGCTACCACATAGATGTGTTGGCCTCACGACTAAGTCCTCACACTAGGACATCTGCCATAACAATTCCACGACAGGATGCGAGCAGAGCGTGCCGTGGCCGCCTAAACCGCAAGCAACCACACGCATAGAGCACTTGAACACACAGGAAATGGTCGCCTACAAGCTGGCCGACAGTTGCGTCACTGTGTAGAGAGCGGCCGTGTGCTACCACCTCCGTCTAGTCTATAGTCCCCTTTATATTTTGTGCCATACTTTGCCCTCAAATTTAACCAAAAAAATGTTAGTGCATGTTACAAAAATTATATAATTGGAAACTATGTTCAAAGATGAATCCAACTATATAATCTTTGGTGATATGCATTCGTATTTTATTGGTTAAATCATACTTATAAACCAGGATGGGGTATAGTAGGTAATTAAACCGCAAATGTTTTTATTAACTGTATGTGTACGTGGCCTTTCATCCTCCTCTGGCACGTCTTGTCACCCCGCTGCCGCATATGGCTTACAGCGCAAGCTTGCGCAGCATGTGGGGCCATTCTTTTGGCCAAACGTTGGCGCCAATGAATCGTTGGTGAGCATGTTCCCGCACAACCTCATAGGTTCCTGCGCAAGCTTCCCGTCTGACTCAGTGAAATCCCACAAAATCCCAATGCTTACTGGCCTGCTATAAAAACGCTCACGGCCGGCAAGTCTTGCGTCGCATTTTCCCCTCCCCCTGTAGCTTATCTCGTCTGCTTCTCCCACAACCGCCAATGGCGCCGGTCCATCATCGTCGCTCAGACACTCCGTCGTCATCAGAGGACAACTCCAGCTGGGAGGCTACACCGCGGCGGCGGCGCGGTCCCTGGCGTAGTGTAGTGCTCGTGGCGTCCCTATTGGGTGTGCACGGAAGACCCACCACACGCTCCGCCGCCAGTGCCCGTCGGCAGCTGTTGTCGGTTGTCGTTGTGGCTACACCACCATCGAAAGCCAGGGCCATCGCCCGCTCCGCCGCCACGGTCCGAAGGTGGGAGGTGGCCGTCGTGGCCGCCACCCCACTGCTGGCCACCGTGGCTAGCACCCGCTCCGCCACCGCGACCCGAAGGCGGAAGGTGGTGGTCGTGGCTGCCACCCCATCGTCGTCGACGTGGCCACCATCCCACCATCGACCGCCGGGGTCATCACCCGCTCCGCCACTACCGCCCGAAGGCGGGAGGCGCCGGTGGATGCCCGCATGTGCGTCAACGACCTTGCGCGCTACACCGAGTTCCTGCGGGAGGAGGAGGAGCGCCTCGTCAAGCATGCAAAGAGCCTTACCGCCGCCGTGGCCACGGCACACACCGCCTCAGAGGCGAGGAATCAGGAGATCTATGAGGAGAACCACCACTTCGAAAGGGGTCGTCTGGAGCGGCAGAGGGCGTTCAAGGTGAGCGTCGCTGAAGCTGCAACAGCGGCAGGCACCGTATTGCGGTTGCCCAGCTTGTCGGTAGGCTCCTCCTCCTCTGCCTCTGCCTCTTACTGAGCGCGCTCGGCAGAGGAGAGGCAGCCGAAAGTAGTACAAAGCCCCTCCGCAGTAGTAGTAGTAGTAGTATTTAGGGGCTATTTTGTTCAGTTCATCTGACTATAGATGTGGTGGAACTGTACAACGTACTTAAAATTAGCTAGTATATATAGTTGAACTAGCTATTTCAGTACGTGGTTGGCAACATTTGGGGAAAAGTTTGGTTGGTTCAGCTATCGAGTTGAACTATTTGTATAAATCTGAATTTTTGTTGCATAAATTAGATACTACTAGTGATTTTTAGCTTCATATTTTCACAAATTCAGTGTTACTAGGTTGACAAATGGCAATGTTACTAAATCAACAAATGTCAATCTTTCTAGTTTGACAAATGGTAATATACCCAAAATGACAGATGCAAATCTTACCAAATTGTTTGTAAGTGGTTGCACATGGGTCATCCAAAAGAACCGTTTGCATTGAAGAGATGCACAAATGCTGCTCTCACTTTGCATACGGTGTTCTATCTAAAATGTCTGCGATCAAGAGCCGCAAAAATCCCGCTCGGCACATTTTCCCTTGGCTTCCTGGGCAAGTTCCCGGGTTGCATACGGGTGTTGTAACTAAAACATTTGTGATGAGTGTTTTATATTTAAAAACCATTGACGTTTTTTTGAAAGAAAATCGTTTGTTAAGTCTGTACATTAAGAGAGAAAAACACAAGTTCGCTCAAACCATATCTTTTATTCAGTCATGCTGCGAATTTATATTCATATGGTCGAGATATAGTATTAAACCAAAGAAAAACACTATTTCCGGCGGCGGCGGCCGCGCGCACGGAGAGGATGGCGGGCGGCCATGGAAGTCAAAGGGCTCACTTCCTAGTGAGCTTGCGTAGTGTACATCTTCCACGCTTCTCGGTGAGCCTGCGCATTTGAGGACAGCTTGCACACCTCTCGGTCAGCCTGCGCACTGGACTGCGCTCGTACGCCTCCCATTCAGTCAAGGTCAAGCAGTTGTCCGCAGGGCACCTCCTACAGCCATTAAAACCAAGACTCGTGGCGTCAAGTGAATGGTTAACAGAACGCACACGGTTTGAATTATACAAACGTTTGAGATATTAAAGTGGCAGCTATTTTTTTTAAAATGCCTTTGTTGGCTGTCATTATTTGAGTGCGCCTTCTCTCAAAATGGACACAAAAATACCACAGCATGTCGGATGCCATTCCATGATAGCATGCCAAGTTTCATGAATTTCAAACGAGTTTTGGATTTACTTGAATTTTAAAGGAAAGTATCTCAACATTTTGCCGGCAATCAACGGTGCTCTGGTGTTTGAAATTCATTCCCATTTCTTGCATGGGACCTAAGCATGCCCCCAAGGACATAGATTTGATTTTTCAACCAATTTATATGCACTGGAGCATGTGCATGTAGTTAACATTTGAATTATGCACATAAATGCATTGAAAACTCAGTTAATGCATACAAAATGTCCGAACGAACCCCGAAAAATCACAAAAATTGAGACAACACTCCTGTTGTTCTATGTTGACATGAGAAAAAAATTCAGAGCAATAAGAGGCAATGGATATCGTTTCGTCCCCAAAGGTGGGACGTTCCCTGCCGAAACCATCATGCTTGTTGTGAGAAGCTCTGGTTTGTGAGAAGCATATACCCGAACCTGCCCCAAATGGGATAAACATTTTACCACGCATGCTGATGCCTCTCCATGATAGCATGCCAAGTTTTATGAATTTCAGACGAGTGTTGGATTTACTAGAATTTAAAAACCAGGTATCTCAACGTTTTGTCGGCAATCAACGGTGCCCTGGTGTTTGAAACTCATTCCCATTTCTAGCATGGGACCTAAGCATGCACCCAAGGACACATATTTGATTTTTCAACCAATTTATATGCACTGGAGCATGTGCATGTAGTTCAAATTTAAATTATGCTCATAAATGCATTGAAAACTTAGTTAGTGCATAAAAATGTTCAAATAAACCCTGAAAAATCACAAAAATTGACACAACACTCCTGTTGTTCTATGTTGACACGAGAAATTTTTTGGAAGTAACAAGAGGCAATGGATATCGTTTCGTCCCCAACGGTGAGACGTTCCCTACCGAAACCATCATGCTTGTTGTGAGAAGCTCTGGTTTGTGAGAAGCATATACCCAAACCTGCTACAAATGGGACAACAAATTACCACGGCATGTTGATGCCGCTCCATGATAGCATGCCAGGTTTCATGAATTTCAAACGAGTTTTGGATTTACTAGAATTTAAAAACCAGGTATCTCAATGTTTTGCCGGCAATCAACGGTGCCCTGGTGTTTGAAATTCATTCCCATTTCTCGTATAGGACCTAAGCATGCACCCAAGGACACAGATTTGATTTTTCAACCAATTTATATGCACCGGAGCATCTACATGTAGTTCAAATTTGAATTATGCACATAAATGAATTAAAAACTCAGTTAATGCATAAAAATGTCCAAACGAACCCCGAAAAATCACAAAAGTTGACACAACACTCATGTTCTTCTATGTTGACATGAGAAAAAATTTGAAAGCAATAAGAGGAAATGGATATCGTTTCGTCCCCAACTGTGGGACGTTCCCTATTGAAACCATCATGCTTGTTGTGAGAAGCTGTGGTTTGTGAGAAGCATATACCCAAACCTGCCCCAAAATGGACAAAAATTTTACCACGGCATGTTGATGCTGCTCCATGATAGCATGCCTAGTTTCATAAATTTCAGATGAGTTTTGGATTTACTAGAATTTAAAAACCAGGCATCTCAATGTTTGCGCCCAAGTGATGGTGGCAGGGTGTTTGACATTCATTCCCATTTCTTGCATGGGACCTAAGCATGCAACAAGGACAAATATTTGAATTTTCAACCAATTTATATGCATTAGAGCATGTGCATGTAGTTCAATTTTGAATTACGCACATGAATGCATTGAGAACTCAGTTAATGTATAAAAATGTCCAAGTGAAGCCCACAAAATCCCGAAAATTGGTACAACACTCCTGTTGTTCTATGTTTACACTAGGAAAAGAATTGAAATCGAGAAGAGGCAACGGATATCGTTTCGTCCAGAAAGGTGAAACGTTCCCTACAAAAACTATCACACTAGTTGTGAGAAGCTCTGGTTTATGAGAAGCTTATACCCAAACCTACCCCAAATGGGACAAATTTTTTACCATGGAATGTTGATGCCGCTCCATGATAGCATGACAAATTTCATGAATTTCAGACGAATTTTGGATTTACTTGAATTACAAAAGAAAGTATGTCGACATTTGTCGGAGAGACACGGTGCCGTGGTGTTCGAATTTCATCCCCATTTCTTGCATGTGACATAAGCATAAACCCATGGACACATATATGATTTTACAACCCATGTTGGTGCACCGGAGCATGTGCATGTAGTTTAATTTTGAATTGTGCACCTGAAATGGCTAGAAAACCAATTTAATGTATAAAATGTTCAAATGTTCAAACGAATCCTAAATAATTCCAATTCTTTTACGACACACTTATAATTGCATGTTCACTGCAGATAAAAGGTCTAGCAATTCAAACACTGTCTATTGCCACTATGACCCCATTATGTAATTCAAATCAATATGAAAAATCAAGTAGATCGCACATAGTTTATTATCACCAAGGTGTGAGATGCGGCACAAAATATCCTGGACCACCATTAGTGTATAGTATGCCTATGGCTTACATGAGAAGGTGCGTCGGCTACAATCTGCAGCCGGCGTCTCAAGCACACTAGCTCACTCCCCAAATATCATTTGACAGTTCAATCATTGCTGGTGAAAGATGGGCACGTGGGCCCGCGTCGTGAGGGCAACTTTGGTGGCCCACTCCGGCGAAAGCGCGGCCACAGCCGCAATGCGCGTGCTAACAAGGTGCATGAGCACGGCCACAATCTGCAACTGGGCGGCCAAGGCAGCCCAAACGACCGATGTTGCTTCCCAGGTGGCAGTAGCATCATCTGCCTCGGGGATAGCAACTGGCGAGAGTGGCACAACAACTGTCTATTCCGCAGCGGCGGCCTTAGCCCTGATGGAGGTGCCCACGACCATGTCGAGGCCGCCCAGGCCTACCTCCTGGAAGTCACTGCACAAATCGAATGAAGCTTCTCCAACAATGGTCGGCAACCCACGACCGAAGAGCTGGCAATCGCCGAGAGCATTCGAGAAGCCGCCCGTTCCTCCGCCGCATACCTTGTGATGACAGAGCCTATCCAATCCCACATCGCGGCTGCCCACGCCCAGGTCGTGACGGCCTTTTCCAAAGAGATGGCGGACGCGGATGGCGAGATGCTTGTCGAGTATGGTGCGATGGATGCCATGGAGCCCCTTCCCTAGGAGACCGTCGGGCGCGAGCTGTACATGGAGGCGGCGGTGGAGATCGACGAGCACAAGCCGTTGTACTAGTACTCTTTGTTTCGTTTAATTAAGAGCTCCGGTATTTAATTTGTTAGAGTAATGTTTAGGTCAGCTAGCTCTGTTTAATAGCTGAACTTGCTCAATTAAGAAGTGTGGGTGTCCTGTAGTCTCCTTTGTGTACCCAAATTATGCAATGACGTGGATGACCATTGTAACCAGGGAAAATCGAACCAAAATTTTTGACGTTCAAACTCATCACACACGGGTTAAGCTATCTGAATCATTTGTGATGTTCACATATCGTACACAATTCTGAATGAGGGACCGTGTCTGATGACACTTTGCGCGCCAGTTTTTTTGCTGAAGCGATTCCAAATTTTCGGCTTCCGCAGATATATCTACCTCCCCGCCCCATCCCCCTTATCAAAAGCCACATTTCCCCTGTTTCCCCCTTCCTTTCCAAGTTGAAACCTTCATTCCTTGCTTTCAGCGCCGCCTCCTCGCCGGCGACCCTCCTTCACGCTGCTCGGCCTCGTCTATCCAGGCAATTAATCCACACCTGACCCCCATCCTCCTCCTCCTTCCACATCCCAGATGCCCCGATGGGCGGCGCGAGCGCGACACCTTCTACCCAAATCACCGACCCCTCCACCAAATAAGTGTCGCCCTAAGCCATGGTGCACACAGTATAGCCAGGATCTCAAGGAGCATTTGGCAGCGAGAAGCAAATCGCGGCTGCACATGCGAATGAGGTCACGATGGCTGCCATTCGTGTCGACCCCCGGTTAAGCATGCTCGGTTTACCCGTTGCGTGTGCTGCTCCTTCCTTTCCTTCACAAATTCTACTGAATTGTGCTATCTAATTTTACCATGCACTCTGTTGCTCTAGTGTATATGTTCTATACGTCGTGCAGTGTGGTGCTCACTTATTAACTGTTTTGTTAATTAGTTGTCGTCTTCAGCTAACTGTTTGGTTCAATTCTGCAAATGTGATGTTCAATTCTTCAGGCTGCAATTTTGTATTGTCTTCCATGTGAGAAATAAATCTAATTTATCTTTACAAAATACATGAGAAAGGAATACAATTGCTATATTTCCAAGTTGTCAAGCATGCTTGGTTTGGTTATACATTGTGCAATGTGGTGCTCAGTTAACATTTGGTTCATTTGTGTTGTGGTGTTTAGTTAACCGTTTGGTTCAATTCTGCAATGCGATGTTCAATAGTTGTGGGTGCATTCTGTTATTATATACCATGTGAGGAATACATTGAATTTGGTTGTAGTAAATACACGAGAAACAAATACAATTGCTATATTTCCAAGTTGTTAAGCATGCTTGGTTTGGTTAACTGTCTGATCTTCTATTACGAGTATGTTATATTGTGCAATGTGGTGCTTAGTTAATGTTTGGTTCATTTGTTGTGGTGTTTAGTTAACTGCTTGGTTCAATTCTGCAATGTGATGTCCAATTGTCGTGGGTAGAATTTTGTATTGTTGTGCATGTGAGCAATAAATCGAATTTGGTTGCACTTAATACATGAGAAACATATACAAGTGCTATATCTCCTAGTTCTTAATAATGCTTGGTTTGGATAAATGGGTTTTCCATGTGGCTTGAATTAATCTGATGAATCTGCAATGGGCTTATTTTTCATCAACATATTTTACTGATAGCATGCGAACCCTTACTTAACCTGATGACTAACTACCATATATGTGTTGCAGGGAAACAATGGGAAGCACTGAGGTTTAGAATCGAGGTTAGCACGTGCATGGTTCATTGTCTACTAGCACATTATTGTGCAATTGCAGGAACCATTCTAATACTTAGGTTTTTAACAATTTGGTCGTGCACATGTAGGTCCTGCTGTCAGAGGTTTTGACCCACTGTTCGACCCTTTTTGCATATGGGGAAATGAGTTACCCATGAATATCAATCAAATCAAGAAACTCAGAAAGATTGGTAGGATAAAGAAATTAGCGACAAAAAACAACAAGATCTTTGTCTGCACAACGAAGAAGGCATCAGTTCACTACAAGATGGTACTAACTATTATACCTTTCCTTTTTTATTCCTTTGCCCCATTTCCAATATAGAGAAGATATTTATGCACATACTTGTTTTCAGGCCTTTCAAAAGCAGTTCACTGATGATTACCTCTCAAACCACCTCTATGGTAAGGAGGCGAGGAAGGTTTTCATACAACACCCACGGTTCAATATTGAAGTTTTTCTGAAGAGGACGAAGGACGGATGGTCAATCATCCACATGCACTGGCCTAAAGTAGCAAAGACTTTCAACATGAATAAAGGATCAATATTCACCTTCCGCTTCAGCAGTTTTCCAGATGAGATGCATCTATCTATATACCATCTATGATGCTAATTTGAAGAGGTTCTACATGTTGCATGTGAAATTGGTGCTGGTGTAGTTGTGTAATGGGGTAGCTGAGTGCTGAAGCTATATCATGTTGTACTCTGATGTATTTCAATTATGAAATTCTGCTTCCTTAATATGGAAATGAAATATATTATGTGGTTAATATGGATGTCAATTAGATTAATAAATGGATTATTAATAATAGGGCAATTAGCCTGCTAATTGGGTTTTGCTATTGCAAACGGTTATTGAAAAAATACTATGGGCAATGACCTCAGGAAACGCACACAGTTTCTAGGAATAAACCGTGTTGGATCAATGAACAATCACACATGACTTTCTCTTGAAAATTGTTTGCGTTAGGCCACCTTGCGCAAACATTTACCACATAAAAACTGTGTGTGATGGACATCCTTTGCCACATAGTTTCGTCTACAGACCATGTGTGATGCATTCAATAACGCAAATGATAAAATTCTTAATATCGTGTGCAACGGCAATGCTATCACAAACGATTTAATGGGAAAAATTGTGTGTGATGTACCTATCAACAGAAATGTTTTCCTTGAAGCGATTGTGTGGGATGTACATACGAGTGGAAATGTTTAGCGGGGACTGACTGTGTGGGATGTACTTACAACCGGAAACAATTTCTCCTATATAATTGTATTTTTAGCTCTAATGTACATATTTCTGTATTTGAGCGCTCGCCGGTCACACACAACCTCATTTTTCCAAGCGCATGTGCCAGGAGGGCCGATCCCCGACAATTTCTAGGTCGTGTGGGAAGGATCCCCCTATCGCCCACACTCACTAGGCGACGGTTCCAAATGTCGTAGCGAAAAGGGGTTAAAAACCATTTGTATAGCACTGACGCGTACCAGTGAGTCTAGTTTTGACATGAGGACTTTAATACTCAAGCATACCAACAAGCAACCATGTCTTTCAAAATATCAAAGCTAAAATAAGTTATCCCTAGGCCATCATGCTCAATCATTGGTCCATTCATGAAACACGCTTGCACATTAACTACACCCAATGCTCCAGTACGATCATAGTGCCCCCTAGTTGGTGTTTTATAAGAGAAGATGGAGACTCAATTTTTTTTGCATAAAGTAAGAGGGCCCTTCGCGGAGGGAAGTAGGGATTTGTAGAGGTGGCAGAGCTCAAATAGAAAATTGAGAGATTAAAACATTTTGAGAGGCATACTTTTCCCACCAACGAAAATGACATAGAGTTCCCAACACTTTCCATGCTAGATATATCATAGGCGGTTCCCAAACAGAAAATAAAGTTTATTCCTTTTTCAACCATACTTTCACTTTCCATGGCTAACCATATCCACGGGTGCCCTCCATACCAACACTTTCCAAGGAATTTATTATTTGACAACATAAAGTCAATTCATTTTTCATTTTGGGACTGGGCCCTAATACCTTTGCCTTACTCTCGTGCAACGACAAGTGAATAAACACTCATCGTGAGAATAACACATCTAGCATGGAAAATATTGGCCACCCCTCACCTCCTCGCGAGCGGTACAAGCACACAAAAGAGAAATTTATTTTGAAAGTTAGAGATGGCACATATAAATTTGCTTCAATCGGCAAAAGAATACCACATATAGGTAGGTATGGTGGACTCATGTGGCAAAATTGGTTTAAAGGATTTTGGATGCACAAGTAGTGATCATACTTAGTGCAAAATGAATGCTAGCAAAAGATTGAGAAGCGACCAACCAAGAAACGAATAATCTCATAAGCGAGCATTGAGCATAATTAACACCGAATAATGCACCACAAGTAGGATGTAATTTCATTGCACAACTATTGACTTTCGTGCTTGCATAGGGAATCACAAACCTTAACACCAATATTCTTACTAAAGCATAAATAATTACTCATCGACATGACTCACATATCACATCATCATATCTCAAAACTATTACGAGGAATCAAGTTTATTTTGTCCAACGATCTTCATGAAAGTTTTCATTATATCCTTCTTGGATATCTATCACTTTGGAACTAATTTCCATGTATTGCTTTTGATAAGCTCAAACCAATATAAGTGAAGATCATGAGCATAATATTTCTTTCTCTCAAATTAATTTAAGTGAAGCAAGAGCGAATTTCTTCAAAAATACTAAAGCACACCGTGCTCAAAAAGATATAAGTGAAGCAGTAGAGCAAATGACAAGCTACTCCAAAAAAGATATAAGTGAAGATCAAGTGAGTAGTTAAGTAAATAGGTAGCCATGTGAGGACTCTCTCTTACTCACAAACTTTCAAATCTAAGTATTTTATTAAAACATCAAGCAAAAAAATGGCATTCTAAGAATTGCACACATCATGTGAAGAAGCAAAAAATTTAGGCTCAACCGATACTAATCGATAATTGTTCAAGAAAAAGGTGGAATGCCTACCGGGGCATCCCCAAGCTTAGATGCTTGAGACTTCTTGAAATATTATCTGGAGGTGCCTTGGGCATCCCCAAGCTTGAGCTTTTGTGTCTCCTTAATTCCTCTCATATCACGGTTTTCCTACATCTCAAAAGCTTCATCCACACAAAACTCAACAAGACCTTGAGATAAGTTAGTATAAACCAATGCAAAAACCTTATCATTCTCTAATGTAGCAAATCACTAAAATTGTTATTCAACATTGCATACTAAATGCCTCTACATATTTAATACTCCTATCCTCAAATAGAATCATTAAACAAGCAAACATAACAACAATCTGCCAAAACAGTACAATCTGTAAAGAATGCAAGAGTATCAATACTTTCCTAACTCTAAAAGTTAAGAAAATTTTCCACACTTTAGAAAATTTATCAGAGCTCATTTTTCAAAAAGTTTCAACATTTTATCATCTGACTTTTCTAGGGAATTTTTGCAATAGCGGTAAACTTTCTATTTTCAAACATCAACATGTATACTTGCAAAATAAGCATGGAAAAGGCTATCAATGCCACTTTTATTGAAATAAAAGATGAAAAACATATTCTAAATAACAGAAAGCAAATCTTAAAAAAATAAAATGACACTCCAAGTAAAACTCATATCATGTGAAGAATGAAGACATAGCTCCAAGTGAGGTTACTGATAATGTTGAAGACGGAAGAGGGGATGTGAAAGTGCTAGTTGTCGACTAGAGGGGGGTGAATAGGCGATTTTTATGGAAGTCTTAAAAACATGGGGGCTTTGAAGACAAACAATAGAAATGAACCTATTGATGTGTAGCGGAAGGTAGACTACACTAGATAAGCCATAGTCAAGTAAGCACTGAAGTGAAAGCACGAAGACTATCAGCAGCTAGGTAGTAAGGATCTGGATGGAAGACAGTACAAAGCCAAACAGTAAACAGTCTTCACTCAGTGAAGTCAATCAGATCATATAGGCAGGCAGTGACTTCATGAAGACGAACTGTAAAGTAAAGGGAATTAAAGGATAGAACCAGTTGCTTGGAGAGGACATGAATTTGGTAGACCAGTTCCAGTTGCTGTGACAACTGTACGTCTGGTTAGGGAGGCTGCGATTCAACTCAGAAAACCGCGTCTTCACCTTATTCCCCTTGAGCTAACACTACAAAAAAAGACACATCCATGACATTTTGGGCCAAACGAATTTTTTCTGTCATACTTATGACACTTGTATGACAATAATTGTCACAAAACACGGTATCATCATAGATGTGGTGGGGTCCTACTTCTATGACAAAAAATCATGACAGAACATGGGTTTTTCGTCCTGGGCGGGCCGGAGATGCAGCTGCATGATATTATTTGGGCCGTCCATGACGGAAAAAACCATGGTAGAAGTGAGGGCGAGGAAAATATCGGGGCGTTCCCAGTTATGGTGGGTGGTCGTGGCCGAGCGATGCACGTTTCTCTCGTACACGAACGTGCGTGGGTGCGAAGCGTTGGGCTCTAACTAAACCCAACCGAGGCATTGGGCTCTAACTGAACCCGAGCCATTGCACTGCAGGCTACACGTTACTGAACCCAAGCGATCGATCGATGGCTGTTAACTGAACCCGATCGAGCAATTCCTTTGCTACTACTGCTAACTGAAGCCGATCGATGCTGCCTCTGGATGAACAGTGAGTGTTGCTGGGGGTTTGGATGAACAGTTCCTTGTGGGGGTGGATGAACAAGACCCCGTGGTGTTGCCTATGGATGAAGAGGACCCCGATCGATCGAGCCGGTTGGGGCTGGATGACAGGACCCCATGGAGGGCTGGATGAATAGGACCACCCCGTGGAGGGCAGGATGAACAGTAGATGGTGGAGGGCTGGATGAACAGTAGCCCGTGGAGGGGTGGTTGAACAGGAGCCCGTGGAGAGGGCTGGTTGAACAGTAGCCGGTGGAGTAGCGCACGGTGGAGGCTGGATGAATAGGAGCCCGTGGATGAACAGTCGCAGGTGGAGGCTGGAGGAGGTCGACCGTGGATGAAGAGTAGCCCGTGAGGGCTGGAGGGGGTCGATGGTGGACATGAACAGTATCCCGTGGAGTCCCGTTTTGCGGTACGCCACACCCCTCCCGATGAACAGGACCCCCGTTTCGACCGTAGGAGATCCGTTTCCTCCATTTTGCGGTACGCCAGACCCCTCCCAATGAACAGGATCCCGTTTCAAACGTGGCCGGTCGAAGACAAGGCCGTTTCCTCCGTTCTGCCGTACGTGAGGCCTCCTTTCGATCGGCTATTCCGTCCAACCCGTCCCGACAAACACGATGACGCATTCTGTTCCGACCCAGCCGGTTGGCTCCCCATGAACACGACGATGATGCAGTTTCTCCGTTCTAACCCAGCCATGTACATGAGCCCTGGCTGTACATATGCGCGAGTAGGCGTTCGAGACCCTACCCGTATGTACGTATGTGGCCGTATTTTCTTTCTTGCACACTAGCTGTTGTACATACGTGTACATGCTATGTGCATGCCTCTACTACGACACGTGCGCGCCTCTACATCGACTAGTATGTACGTACACATTCGCGACCAGAATGACAATGCTACATACGCTTTGACCAGGTGGGTCCTGACTATCAGGCACTTCCTTGTGTGCAAAGATGTAGCTGGTGGGTCCCAGCAGTTAGGGGGGCAAATCGTTTTTTTCGGATGCACTTCCTTGCGTGCGAAGATGTAGCTGGTGGGTCCCAGCAGTCACGCAGAAACATTTTTTTCACGAAATACAGTGGCCCGTGCGGTGGGTCCCTGCTTTCAGGTGGAGGAATAATTATTTTGCGCATAATAAGGAGGCACTTCCTTGCTGCGGCCGTGGACCCAGCTGTCAGCCTCTCCACATACAGTCCACGTCTGATGGAAGCCATTCCTTGACCATGTTGACCACACCGCGCTGAGAGCACCATGGCGGTGGATGACGGCGAGGCCTAGGAAGGGGACGACGCGGAGCCAGGGAACACGCGACAGTGGAAGCCTGTGCGGAGAGGAGTACGAGGGTTCACTGGTTCGGCTATGGTGTGAGGCTACCGTCGCCGTAGGGCCTGGCCGGCGGTGGGAATAGTAGTGGGCGGTGAGGCCTCCGTGGCAGCACAGCCGGCCATGGGAGGAAGGAGCATGCGGCACGACCGACGCTGCTTTGGGCGGCTGGAGCAAGAAGACCAGAGGTTGAAGAAGCACTACGGCCATTGGATGGACATTGTTCGGTCACTGGAGCTAGAATTGTTCATATTAACTAAGTTGACGAAGCCCTTGGTATGCGTCAACTTAGTAGGCCCACAGGTCAGCCTCCGAAACGGTGCGCCCAGATGTCAGGGGGAGGAAACATTTTTTGGGCGGCTGAAGCAAGAATATCCGAGATTGAAGAAGAAGCACGACATCCGCTGGATGGACATCCAACAGCCACAGCTGCCAGAACTGTGTGTTGTTGACAAAGCCTTGCATACGCGTCAACTTAGTTTTTTGAGGGGACGCCTCAACTTAGAAGGCCCACAAGTGTGTGGCAGAGAACATATCGCCCATTTGCGATTTGTAAGAATATACAACCCATTTTTTAATTCTAATGGAATTTACTACAGCCCATTTACAGTTTGTTATAAGTACAACCCATTTTCTAGCTAGGACAATGATTAATAATTTCAACCAACCGCTGAAAATAGAATTAAAAAAAATTCCCACATTTTTATGGGATCCGAAATATTTTTATCCGAAATTTCTAGTCAGATTAAATATAATTTCAAAATAAAGTTGTATTACGTTAAAATCCAACAAAATATTCCACGCGCAACAAGTAATGAAATTAAAATTTTCAAATTCCAATAATATATTTTTAAACTAATTACGCATTTGGTGCATTTTTAATAGTTACTGCCCAGTTATTATATTTACATCCCATTTATTATTTCTTAAAGTCCATTTTCTTGTTAAGCCTAATGCATACCTCCTAGGAAAGTTTCCCGCCCAGTGGGGCGGAGAATAACAAGTTGACTCCGATATTGTGTACAACTATCGACCCAGTTGCATTGCTGATGTTGAAAAAAGGCCTGTGTAGGATAGTACAACCTAACATGGCTAGTCAGCCCACATTCAGTGATGCCGGAAAGGCCCAAACAAGGCTTCTGTACAACTTTTTGAAGTCACTGAGCTCAATTGATAACTTAAGAAAAAAGTTAGATTATAGTGGAACCTAATTAAAAGCTGTCACGAGCACAGAAATAATTCAATGGGTCCCACTTGTGCGTGTGTGTGTGAGAGAGAGAGAGAGAGAGAGAGAGACCCATCGGTCGATGCTCGTAAATACATCTTTCAGCCATATGCATTGCTGATGCTCAGTAAAAACTTATATAGTTGACATAATCATATAGAACATCATAGCACACTGAACTTGCATACAAAAATTTCACGCAGGCGGCACAATCAGGATGGAAGCAGTGGATCGCTACGGGTAGGGCTATGTTGAAACCAACAAACTCGTACATAACGGTTCATCCCTTGAATGTTGTGCAAAGAAAACAGACAGACAACACAATAATTTCTGCTAGCACATTAAGTTGACATACATCCCTTTCTAAAAAAAGTTCAGGTACAAAATTAGAACAGGTCACAATCAAATGTACTGGCACATTAGTGCTTCACACCCATAGCTCGGATTTAACTAGTATATGACAAGATTCAGTTGTTACCTCAAATTAGAGCACATCCAGGCAGCCAGCCCCGCCTCTTCTCCCAAAGAAGTAGTGGCCTCTACCGCGCAATGGAGTAGGCCCTGTGCCATCCATCGTTCCGAGCAACATGGGGAAAGTCTGATGTTGACTCCTGTAATGGATGTCGTTGATGGACCCTGGCAGTAGCGGCGGCGGCAGGACTTCGATTGATGGATTGACCACTTCTTCGACATGCACGAACACTTAATACAGGTACATCCCTAATGTGGTCTGCGGCGGCCTTGGTGGCGACGAATAGTACAACCCCAGTTCTTGCACCGGTATCTCAACACCAATCACCTTTGGTATGGTGGACGGCTTCTTCATCCACGCCATAACCTTCAGAGCCTAGTTGTCTGGAGGAACAAACATACTTATGAGCTCACCTCCAAGGTCGTTGATAAGCTCATTCATCGACTCGTTGTTCCAAGCATGTCGAGGCATGCCATGGAAGGTAAGCTTTGTTAAAAACTCAAGCTCAGAGGGCATCGAGCCCCATCCTGGGTGCCACCGATCAAAGCTCACCAGTGCGCCATCGCAGAACAAACATTAGGAAGATTCAAACACACGACTGCAGTCGAAAGTTGTTCGAAACCTGACGAAGAAATCAGCCGATGGCGGACAGACTTCGACGAGCAAGTCACTTATTTGGATGTCATGTGCAATGCCAAGAGCTTTGACAAGGTCGTCTGGCGAGACGGGAGGCCGATCGCCGTTGATGGTTACCATCAACACTTTGCCAGCAAACTGGTCGTCAAGCGCCACCATGCCACTGTGGAGCGACAACACGCAGCGACCGAAGGCAGGACGGACCTCAAGATCTCTGGCTCAGAGATCCGCGTTGACCGACGATATGATAGTGAGCTTGAGTATAGGGCGTACAGGAGGGGGATTTGGGGGAAATGGAGTAGGAATCGAGATTCCAGAGGTGGGGGAGGGGCGGGAGATTGGGGATGAAAAGGTAGCTTGAATTTCGAACACGCGACAATATGCTCTCAGCGCGCAAGCGCACGAAAACACCGGTGGCGCCCACATGTCGGCCAAAGAGTCCTTATTCTTTCTTTTTTGGAGAGCCCGGCCTTTTTTAAGGATTTTTTGAGAGCACGACCTGAGAGTCATAATTGGCCTGTTTGGCATTGTGTTACTACTCATTCCATATTCAACGACACCTCACTGGCCCAAACAAGTGTACATCATCGAAAAGACACTGAGCTCAAATTATATAACTTGAAAAAAGGAGATACACTCTGAACACTGGAGAATGGTGATGCCCTCATTTAGCCCACCTGTAGTCCGAGACATTAAACAGTTCTAAACAACGATATATACAACATTCAAACACTGACTAGTGACTACTACTGACATAAACAGCAGGACATGATAGTTCATAAGAAGTCTTGCTCCACCACCAAAATGCACCCATCTGCAGCGCTCAGACTCTCGTGATCCAGATGAGAATGACATTCTAAACAGAGGTACATATTACATAGTAAGAGTGACATAGACGAGGATGACCAAATGAAAAGGAATATGCATAAGAAAAGAAAGAAATGCACATCCAGAACAAGCAGCAAAGAAAACAAAGTCATTTGAAGAGATGATCCAACACCATCATAATTTGTGGCCCCGCTTCAGCGACCAATGATCTGGAGACACCAGTACTCCACCCTTTCGACGCAACATCCCAATTACCTATAAAACTGAAGGCTTGAACCACATCACTGCCTATCGTAATTGAGACCTCCAAGGATCAAAGTTAATCTGGATTCCTTTGTCATTCTCACCTTCTTTTGGCTGCAGGTTGTATCATTGACAATCAGAGGAGTTTGCTCCCGAACTCCTAGGGCTCGCTGTGTAGACACAGTTTTCCATAGCAAACAGAGCCTCTCTGTCATCAAGGTCCTTTCCAACGATGATCTCCTGGTTAATCAGATAATTGAGTCCGGGAAACAGAGAGTGTGAACCAAGGCTGTTTACCCGCCTCCAACTAAAAAACCCTGAAGGCCCCAAGAAGTTGGTATCCTGCTTAGACGTAACAGCCACTGTTCGGATACTCATGTGTTTCATGGTGCTTGTATAGAGTGGGATTTTTTCAATATAGCTTTTCCGACTCATGTGTCTGTATGATCATCAATCTTTTGCCGTCGTCTGATCGAGCGAGGAACCAGTTGTGCTTCCCTATTTTTGGCAAAGGTGGTGTGATTACAAAGGGAAGTAACTGTAGGGACACTGCATTATATCAAAAAGGACATGCATTGTTAATGTAAGATCAACATTGTTCAGAGTATGAGTAGGATAATGCAAGAAACAGCATTGATATGTCCCTGTTGGAACTGGGAGAAAAATACAGGGAAATGTATACTGGGTTTGAAAATATAGAAGTGCCATGCATGGTTATACTCATGTTATCTCGCAATTGATTATTCACAGGAAACTACCATGTCATGCATGTTATGGAATCATGTTCTGTCCTCAAAAACAAATTCTCCAAGGTAACTATTCGACCATGCATTGTTATATACTCGTGTTCTGTGGGCAAATTTTTTGTGACGATATTATTCTAGCCATTGATTGCTGAAGGGAGAATATAGGTATGTACACATGGTAAGTATTACAGGATTTCACTACTTCCAAATATAGAGTTCTCCATATGCACATTTACTTCCCTAATGTAAGGTTAGATGAAACCAACAGTGTGGTGCATGTTTCTACATCATGAAAATGAGGAAACCAACATGGCCATTGATACACACTCATATTTAGTAGTAGTATATAGATTACTGTAAAATAAGGAGGATATCACTATATTCCTAACCGTTTGATTATTCAGGGGTACAAATTGGCTATAATGACATGATCACAATCGCATGAATTAACTCATTCCAAATATAGCTGATTTCCGACATCTCTAATACATTGCCATAGTTCTACTCAAATTCTGCTCAAACAGGTATATGCCAATCATCACAAAAAGTTCAAACAGTGTCATGGCGTCATCATTAACATGAGACAGAAACAACTTACACGCGCCATCCCCGCAATACGTGGTGCCATCTGCTTTGTCGATCGCGTAGATGATGCCATTGTGTTCAATAGCATCACAAAAGCGTGTATCAGCTTTGACGATGATCCACTGCGAGCTGAGTTGTCTCCAGCTAAAGAAGGCAACATCGTAAAGATAGGCGAGTCCGTGGTTGAACAAGGCAATTAGCTTGAAGTCTGCGTAATTTGCATATCATGTGGGCACTTGGCAGATTACAATCTTCTGCAAAACAAGTTCCGTCCAACTAACGTGGTAATCTAGATGACTAGGACCGCGATGGTAAAACTCTATACAATCCAACGGAGGAAGGATAATCTCATGGGAGGTCTAGAAGTTCATGAGCACCAACTTTTTACCGTCTTCTCTGAAGGCAGCCATCCAGTGGGAGTTCATGCCAACCCAGTACATACCCGCCAAGAAGTTTCAGGCGATGGTGATCGGATCGAAGTCGAGGGAAATGATGTACGGCGACCCACTACATACCTGCAAAGAAGTTTCGGCTAATGGAGATCGGATTGAAGTCGAGGGGCATCCTGTACGCCTCCATGTCATGGTGAGCCAATCTCACAAGACCAGATAGCAGCAAGCAGGGTGTCTTGAAAATCTTTGGCCTCGCTTCGATGATGGCCGTGTGCATGCCCCTCGAGCATGCAGCCAGCCGCAGGGCGCTCAACATATCCATACACGAACAACAGAGGTCGAGGACGTCACTGGGGAGATTTCTCCAATCGCGGCTCATATGGATCCTGTGTGGTTCGTGTTCCGCCATGGTGGAGTTTGGAAGGTGGGGTTTTGGGGGTCTTGATTTATGGGGGAGAAGGCTATCGGTGCTGGAGCGGCTAGTGAGGGAATAGTGGTACTAGGGGAGGCGAGCGAGGCGAGGGTATGCGGGGGCACAGTGAGATAATGAAGAGTGACCTCAGGATCTCCGACGAGACGGAGATGGAGATGGAGTGGTGCTAGGGGAGAGGGAGACGAGGCGAGGCATGCTATACAGCGGCGGTGACAGTGACTGAACAGTGCACAAGGTGAGGCTGACTGGTGTCACCTGGACTGGTGTCACCTCGGGCGCAGGGTCTTGTCACTTCACTGTGAGGACCGGATGAATAATAGTATTTTGACCATCAAGTGTACCACAGTTGTACTACTACCACTAGTAGGAGTAGTAGGAACATGAGTACACTCCCGTGCTAGCATGCCTTTGGGTTCACTTCATCCTCCAGTTATCATCCATATTGCGAGCAGAACCAAATTCTCGTGCATGCGGAAGCGCGAAGGACTTTTCTTTTTTGAGGATAACCGCATATTCCTTAACCGTAGTAGGAACATGAGTAGTATTAACTCCGGTCCTATTTTGTCTACGCATAACTTTTTTCAGTATTTCTCTAATTAGTCTGCGTATATACCCTTTTGCATGCGCCCATTTCCCTCCATGCCCCGCATTCACAACATTAATTAGCGTATGCATGAGCAGCTGTAGCCAGACCCCATCCAATAAACTGCAACATACGAGTGGGACATTCTGTGCGCGTGGGAGAGAGAAAAGGCAACCAAAGAGGTCGTCCAATCCATTGCATGCAGTAGTTAAACCACCGCAGCTCTCCTCATGGATGTACATAAATTCTCCCATTTACTTCTCCATCGGGAACCGATTTTCCTCGGTTTTTTCACTACTCCTTGATCTTCATTTGCATCCAAACCACACTGCATTCATATTGTTTTAACCTCTTCACATCCTCCTGGAGTAATTCTGAAGCCCCTATAAATAATCATCTTCTTTAGTTAGACTATCCATCCAATCCTAATTCTCCAAACCATAGCCCTCCGGTCCAGTGGTTCCAAATGGCGAAAGAGATCGAGATGCAGGTTTTTAGCGTCCAACATGTCCTCGTCGAAGGCTCGTTGAGCATAGTTGCCATAGTCACAAACTACCCAAGGGTTGTTCGGAAGTGGATCAACAATGTACCCAACTCCCTCCAAGAGGTGGAGATGAATGTCATCGGTCTCAACGCAGAGTACACGGAGTGTGCCACTTGGAAGATCGAACGCGCCACTGTCCTTCAGTTGTGCCTCGAAGATGATGTTTTGGTGTACCATATCATACACGCGCCCTCCATACCAGGTGAGGTTCACGATTTCTTGTCTCGGGAGGACATATACTTCTGTGGGGCAGCCATCACAGGGGATAAACAGAAGTTGGAGCCATACAACCTTGATTTGAAAAGCATCGCTGACCTACAAACCAGAATAAAAATTCCTGTAGAAGATTGTGATAAACCGACACCATCCCTATTCGACGTAGCAAATTTTGTGCTCGGAACAAATCTTCATAAGGGTGACGAGATGCTGGCATTAAGGTTGTCTGGATGGAAGAATTGTCCCTTGACGTACGAGCGGATAAAATATGCTGCCCTCGATGCCCATGTGAGTTTCAAGATAGCTGCAAGGTCCAGAGAGCTTGTTGCAAAGCCGTCTCCCACAGAAAATGAGAAGAAGAAGAAGAAGAAGAAGATGATGGAACAGTAGCAGGGCATTATGGATGGACGAACTATTTCCTCTCTTGTAAAAAAATATTCCCTCTCTATGTATATTGATATAGATGGACTATTTCGATGGTGTGCATGTCTTTGGAACAAGTAGTAGCATGGGTCCGCTTGACTATAAGGAACTATTTATCCGCCTAGCTTTCTCTACTACTCCTTCCAGTGATAGGTATGCAATGCATGTGTCCGTAGACATGACAGCTTGTCCATGGAAGTTCAACTACGACGACCATCACGTTTCATCCACTGCCACTCGTGATTCCTACGACGCCGCTCCAACCCACGGCACCACGTCCCCCAACGTGCGCCTCACCCCTCTCGGCCGCACACCCCTCTGCCTTTGTGTGCATGACATGTGGGCCACCTTAAATGTGGCGAGCATCAAGTTTCTACCACAGCCACACATGATTCCCACGATGCCGCACGAACCCATGACACCACACGTCCCCCGACCCGCAGCTCACCCCTCTCGACCCCACTACCCCTCTAAATTTGAATTTGAAACTTATAAAATGAAAAGATTCAAAACAAATAAACTGGGAGAGAGGGAGTATATTGTAGGATGTGTCCCATACGAAACAAGTCCCCTGGTTTGTCACCACAGAACATCAAGATGCATTTGTATGAGTAGTTTATCTTGTGTGAGAAAAGGATGAACGAGGGAAGGCCTCTAGAGATAGAGATAGACACTACTACTGCCAATGTGCTGGCCCGTGCGTTGCAATGGATCCAAAGTAGTAGAATAATACTTGTTCACGTGCTTGAAATATAAACACTCTAGTTTTGATATACATGTGTCAGCAGACATGACAGCTTGTCCATGGAAGTTGAACCACGGTGACCATCACATTCCTTGTTTTTACCATTGCCACACACACACGTGATTCCCACGACGCCGCTCCAACCCTACCTGTAAGCACGACGTCCCCCGACGTGGACATGGATCCTCTGACATGGCTATCACTGCCTTACCCTACCTTTCCTTCGATGGCTGGTGGGACCCACACTTGCGGGTCCCACATGTCAGTGATAGAATGGTAGGATTGTTCACGTCAGGGGATCCTCATCCCACCGACGTGCGCCTCATCCCTCTTGGCCCCACTGCTCCTCTACCTTTGTGTGCATGACATGCGGGCCAGCTGAACTGTGGCGACCATCAACTTTCTACCACAGCCACACCCGATTGGACGGGGTTTGCCTGCTCCGCTGCTGTGCTCCGATCCGTACCCCCGCACCATCGAATTTTCATCCAGTGGCTGTGACACATTTCATCCCGGGCATCAATCCTCAGCTGGAGTACTTCTGTAATATAGGTAGTACCCGCCGGTGTGGCCATCTACGCCTCGTAACACCCCGACGCCCAGCTGTGGCACCCTCGCCACGGCCACGCCACCACCGGCTGTTTCATCTCGAATGAGTGAGTCGCGAACCACACCACCACCATGAGAATGACATGTGGGCCAGCCGCATTTAAGGTCCTCATGTCATTGACTCATAGGCCGGGCACTAAGCCACTGAAGTTCGGTCCTGTGGGCCCCGAGAGAGAAATGTAACTCCTGCCGCAGGCCTTGTGGTGCTCCCGCAGTACGAGCTCGTGCCAAACCCGGAATTTGTTTCTTACTACTACCAAGTACTAGTAAGGTACACGTGCATTGCACGCATGAAATTCTGGTGGTTTGTGCATTATGCTTCTACATGTGGAGTCTTCTAGATTCTACATGTGGCAAAATCTGGTGGAATGTCGATGATATCCACCGGCCAGTAGTGCTCAGATTTGCCATCTTTGTACTGTCAGATTGGCTTCATCCAACGACCAACTTTCAAAGTTATGGTTTTTTTGCAGCCTAAGGTTGCCACGCCTAAGCTTAGGCATGCCACAAGTGTGTTTAGTTGCGTTCTCATCTCAGCATAGTTGTTCCCTCTTCATGCATGCTCAACTCAACACCCCTCTTCATGTATGCTCTCTTCATTCATGCTTCTAGTGTATTTGTGCTAATATAGTGTGGACTCATGCACCCTCCATACACTCTACCAAACACCCAAAAGTGGGTCAAGAAGGGAACTCTTGGGATCATGCACCCTTCATACACCCTACCAAACACACCAGGCATGTGTTTGGTTCATTGCTACACTTGTGTCTTGCCACACTTTTCTAACTACATGGTCCACATGTCATAGACTCAACTTCTTGCCAAATCTTGCCACACTTGTGGTGGCCATTTTGTAAGCCGCATTTTTTGTGGTAGACACACTTCTCCTAAGCTTAGTTGTGGCAAAGTTAGTCATGAATGAAGTACAACCATGGAGTCTTCTAGATTCTACATGTGGTAGAATCTGGTGGAATGTAGATGATATCCAACGGCCAGTAGTGCTCGGATTTGCCATCTTTGTACCGTCGGATTGGCTTCATCCAATGACCAACTTTCAAAGTTATTCACACACTATATAGGGGGTATAGATATAGATGTGTCGGCCCGTTGCAATGGATCCAAAGTATATCTTTTTAGTGGGGTGCACTCTAAACACATTATCTATTTATTTTTCTCTAACCTTTCGTAGCCATGCAACCAAGCCACATAAGCTTCACGGGTGCCCCCACATCATATTATTCATACTACATTGACTAAAAAAAGATAAATCACCCAAAACAAGATCTTCCCGTTTTTTGTTCCTACGATGCTGTGTCGTGCATGTACCTACTAGTTGTATAGTGGTAGTACTAGTTGTATAGTACTACAAACTTGGCACTAGTATGAGTAGAGTAGTACGGAATGCTCCTACTCTATCAACGAGCCCCATTTGACACCAAATTTCTTGGCTTCCATGCTACAGCTAGATCTTCCCCTCGTTTCTGTTTTCCGACCCGGCGGCGGGCGGGGTGCGGTTTGCCAATAGTAGGTTTGCTCGACGGCAGTCCCATATGAAAGTTAAAATGCTAGGGAACACGCCTTCCCTAAGCTATGTGTCGTGCCGGACGGGCCGTGGAGTACTCCCGATTCCCGGGCATGTGTGGGCGGAGTGCGACGTGAACGCGGCATGCCTTTTCCTTTTACTAGCAATGTGCCCGTGCGTTGCGACGGATCCCAAGTAGTAGAATAGTAGTACTTGTTCGCAAACTTGAAAGAAATCACTCTTGTTTTGATATACTCCTAATATATAACTCCCTCCGTTCCTAAATATTTGTCTTTTTAGATATTTCAAATGGACTATCACATATGGATTATATAGACATATTTTGAAGTGTAGATTCACTCATTTTGCTCCGTATGTAGTCACTTATTGAAATCTCTAGAAAGACAAATATTTTGGAATGGAGGGAGTACTTTTCACTGAAAATATATTTCTCAGGCTATTTCGATGAGGTGAGGGAGGATGTGGTTGCTTTCAAGATAATAAGGGGTTTTCTGCAAATTGGAGCAGAGAAGTGGGCTATTGTTGCAAAAATGCCACAACTTACTCACAACCATTAGATGCAGTTCTAATGGTCAGAAACGACGGATGGCAAACACACCACCATCACCAACGAGTCTTTTATAGGAGTATATCTTTCTCAGGCTATTTTGATGAGGTGAGGGAGGGATGTGGTAGCTTTCAAGATAATAAGGGGTTTTCTGCAAATTGGAGCAGAGAAGTGGGCTATTGTTGCAAAAATGCCACAACTTACCTCACAACCATTAGATGCAGATCTAATGCTCAGAAATGACGGATGGCAGACACACCACCATCACCAACCGAGTCTTTTATAGGAGTAGGAGTAGAGAAACATGTATAAATTGTAACATTTTGGTTCTGCTCCTTGGCACGATCGATAGATAGAAATAACAATTGGAAACTCTAGGGCGGGGCTATTTCCGCCAGATAAGCAGGGTACGTAGTAGCTAGGTTGGCGCATCGTTGGTTTGGTCACAATGATCCGACATGTTCTAGTGTTTCTAGCAAGATACCCGTGTGTTGCACGAAGTTTATGGAAAATGTAAGCACAACTTATAAATTGATGGATGGAGTACTAGTTACAGTGATGCATATAATTAAGCAAAGGGATCGCACATGTCGGTATTGACTGGAACGAGAATGCAACAGCACAATAAGAATTAAGGCCACGATGATGATGCGATCGCAGTGGTGGTTACAGAAGGCAAGAAGAAAGATGCATCCATCAACGTACGACCTCCTCCTCCTCCTCCTCAACTTAGTGTGCTGGGCCACCAACCGGCGGCTAAGGAGCGGCGGCTTTTGTGGCAAGGTTGAGGTGCTTCTCAGCAAAGGTATCCAAGGCTTCCAGCTAATTGAGGAAGGCCAACATCGTAGCGTCCTCACTAGCCTAATAGATACCTATGTACACGATTTGCTCATACACGTGGATGTGTAGGTCGATGGATTCTTGCAGGGCGAGGCTCCTTGCGGCGAGCGCGACCTCCAGGTGGACATTCTTCATGGCGTCGGCGGGTAGTCCCAGGGCCACCAGTGCTTGAAAGAGGTTTCGGCCATGGAGGACGATTAGGGTGGCAGGCAATGAGGAGCCCGGGCACGCGGGCTAGAGGAGTACGGCAATGTTGTCCGCGAGCTTCTTGAGGACGGTGAACTTGTTGGTGGTGGCAACGATCATCTGGTCCAACTGAGAGTCGTAGTTGCCGTCGACGGCGGCCATCCACCAGCCGGTCTCCAACACCGTCTAGAGACGATCCTCGGCGCCATGCCGCAGGCCGACATCGTGGACCATCTGGCACAGCCGCTGGCCGCTCACGCGCATCGCCGCCATGGGTCTGGAGTGAGCTCTTTTGCGCTTAGTGTAGGTGCTTAGGAAAATGCTTAGGTGCGTACGATGTGGTAGATGCATTGGAATGGAGGGGTGCCTTTATATGAGGGAAAACTGCGTTGCATTCACATAGTGCAGCCTCTTTTCCCGGTCCTCTTCCCATTACTTCCCTCATGCATTAATTGAAGGAGGATGCATTGGCCGTTCAACATTTCGGGAACCGCTACTCCCTCCCTCGTCTGCATTAAAGCAGTATTGGGAACTGCGCCGCCTGCTGTCAAATTGAATAGTACTACGCCTCATGTTGATAACCCACAAGTATAGGGGATCACAACCGTTTTCGAGGGTAGAGTATTCAACCCAAATTTATTGATTCGACACAAGGGGAGCCAAAGAATATTCTCAAGTATTAGCAGCTGAGTTGTCAATTCAACCACACCTGGAAACTTAATATCTGCAGCAAGGTATTTAGTAGCAAAGTAATATGATAGTAGTGGTAACGATAGCAAAAGTAACGGTAGAAAAAGTAATATTTTTGGTGTTTTGTAGTGATGATAACAATAGCAACTGAAAAGTAATATTTCCTTTAAGGCAGCTTGTTTCCTCATGCATTTTTCTGAAGAGGATGATCAGGCAAAGCATTAAGTAATTGGAGAAGCCTCCCCCAAGCTTGTGGGAGACTCTCTTCTTCAATTTGCACAAAATTATATATTTCTGTTAAGGCAGCTTATTTCTTATGAGTGGGGAAATATTCAGCAGAGAAGTAATAAATCATATCCTGGGGACTACGCACACAACCAGGATCAAGAGAATTAAACCATATCTTAGCATCACTCTTTAATGAGAATGGAAATATCTTAAGGATATAATAGTAGGGAGTTTTCTCATCATTAGTGAACAGGGTGGCTATATCATTTAGTTTAGTAAGATGTGCCACAACAGTTTCAGATTCTTAGCTGTAGAAAGGATCAGATTCAACTAAAGTAATTATCTTAGGATCAACAGAGAATTCATAATCCTTATCAGTAACAAAGATAGGTGAAGTAGCATAAGCGGGATCATATTTCATTCTAGCATTCAAAGTTTTTTGTTTCAGCTTAGCTAAAAGATTCTTAAGATCACTCCTATCATTGCAAGCAAGAAAATCTCTAGCAGTTTCTTCATCCATAACATAGCCCCCATGCACAATAGGTAATTCATATCTAGGGGGAGAATCTTCATCATCACTTTCATCAAAATTATCGGTTTCAATAATTTCATTCTCTCTAGCCCTAGCAAGTTGTTCATCAAGAAATTCACCAAGTGGCACAGTAGTATCAAGCATAGAAGTAGTTTCATAATAAGTATCATGCATAGCAGAAGTGGCATCATCAATAACATGCGACATATCAGAATGAATAGCAGGTGTAGGTGTCGCAAGTTTACTCAAAACAGAAGGTGAATCAAGTGCAGAGCTAGATGGCAGTTCCTTACCTCCCCTCGTCGTTGAGGGATAAATCTTGGTTCTTGGATATTTCAAGTTCTTCATAATGATAAGCAGATATAAATCCCATGTGACTCAAAGAATAGAGCTATGATCCCCGGCAATGGCGCCAGAAAATAGTCTTGATAACCCACAAGTATAGGGGATCGCAATAGTTTTCGAGGGTAGAGTATTCAACCCAAATTTATTGATTCGACACAAGGGGAGCCAAAGAATATTCTCAAGTATTAGCAGCTGAGTTGTCAATTCAACCACACTTGGAAACTTAATATCTACAGCAAGGTATTTAGTAGCAAAGTAATATGATAGTAGTGGTAACGATAGCAAAAGTAACGGTAGAAAAAGTAATATTTTCGTTGTTTTGTAGTGATGATAACAATCACTGTTCTAGATATCTTCTGATATGCCGATAAATCGGCCGATTTATTGCTTACCGCTGTCTGACCGATAAGATAAATCGGCTGATAAATCAGCCGATATGGCGATAAATCGGCCGATATGCCGATAAACTGGCCGATTTACCCCTTATCATGGGTCGACCGATAAGTTCCCGATAAGCAATATCCCCAACATTGATAACAATAGCAACTGAATAGTAAATAAGCGAAGAACAATATATGGAAATCTTGTAGGCAATGGATCGGTGATAGAGAATTATGCCGGATGTGATCGATCATGTAACAGTCCTAACCTAGGGTGACATAGAACTAGCTCCAATTCATCAATGTAATGTAGGCATGTATTCCGAATATAGTCATACGTGCTTATGGAAAAGAACTTGCATGACATCTTTTGTCCTACCCTCCCGTGGCAGCGGGGTCCTATTGGAAACTAAGTGATATTAAGGCCTCCTTTTAATAGAGTACCAGAACAAGGCATTAACACATAGTGAATAGATGAATTCCTCAAACTACGATCATCACCAGGAGTGGTCCCGATTATTGTCACTTCAAGGTTGCCGGATCGTAACACATAGTAGGTGACTATAGACTTGCAAGATAGGACCAAGAACTCTCATATATTGATGAAAACATAATAGGTTCAGATATAAAATCATGGCACTCGGGCCCTAGTGACAAGCATTAAGCATAACAAAGTCATAGCAACATCAATCTCAAAACTTAGTGGATACTAGGGATCAAACCCTAACAAAACTAACTCGATTACATGATAAATCTCATCCAACCCATCACCTTCTAGTAAGCCTGCGATGGAATTACTCACACACGGAGGTGAGCATCATGAAATTGGTGATGGAGGATGGTTGATGATGACGATGGCGACGGATTCCCCTCTTCAGAGCCCCAAACGGACACCAGATCAGCCCTCCCGAGACAGTTTAGGACTTGGCGGCGGCTCTGTATCGTAAAATGCAATGAATCCTTCTCTCTCATTTTTTTTCTCCCTGAAAGTGAATATATGGAGTCAAGGTTGAGGTCGGTGGAGCGTCAGGGGGCCCACGAGGTAGGGGGGCGCGCCCAGGGGTAGGGTGCGCCCCCACCCTTGTGGACAGGTGGAGCCCCCCCTGACGTGGATTCTTCTTCCAGTATTTTTATATATTCTAAAATAATTCTCCGTTGATTTTCACGTCATTCCGAGAACTTTTATTTCTACACAAAAAATAACACGATTGCAATCCTGCTGGAAACAACGTCAGTCCGGGTTAGTTCCATTCAAATCATGCAAGTTAGAGTCCAAAACAAGGGCAAAAGTGTTTGGAAAAGTAGACACGACGGAGACGTATCACCCGCTGCACGCCCGGCTGAACACGCCTCCTCGCCTCCATCAAACCCCTCCGTTAAACCCGCATGCAAACCGAGAAACCTACTCCGGCCACACGTCCGTTCATGAGTGGGCCGGAATTAAACGCAACACTGGCCGAGCTCCTCCCGTCTGCCCTCAGTTTAAACGAGGCCAGATGCCGTCCAAGCTCCTACCGTCCGACCTCTATTTACACGAGGCCAGACAGACAGCGGGCAAGAATCGCACCCCTCCGCCGCTCCCCCATCTCCTCCTTCACCATTTTCTCCACTCTTCTGATGGCTTCCGAGGCGCCATTCTCTGGCATATTACCCAGTTGGGTGGCCCGCCGAGCCCTCCGAATACGAGCGAGGCCGCTCGGTGCTTCACCAACCTCGCTTGGCCTGGTGGAGCCAGTTGCCGCCCCAAGAAGGCGCGTGGTTCAGCAACTCGCTGCTCCAGTTCAACTCGATGAGGAGTGGCGAGTTGCTCCACACTGGCACGGCAGCGAGCACGCCGATACGAGCGTCGTCGCTGCCGCTTCGTACCGCGCCACTAGTGTCTGCGTTGTCGCGCCTCCCATGTCTGTGGGCGCGCCTCCCGTGCATGCGGCAGCGCGATGCAGGCAGAGACAGAAGCCGGGTGCATGGAGAGCAACGAGTCGGTGGCCAGCTTCTCCGTGTCCACGACCATCATCGAGGAGAAGTAGAACACGGGAGGCCGCCGCCACTTGGGTCCCATGAAGGCCACTGCCAAGGCGATGACTGCGTATTTAGGTGGTTTCTTTGCTTCTTCGTCTCTTCCGAGGACCTTCATCGACCCCACAAAGTGTCTGCCGGACATGAGGAAGACAAAGGGATCCGCTGGTGGCCATTTAGATTATGTACTCCCTCTCCAGCTGGCCGGATATTTTTGTTCTAAGAATGGATAAATTGTATGTATCTATAACTAAAATAAGTCTAGATACATCCATTTCTAGGACAAGTATTTCAGAACGGAGGGGGTATTAATTATACCATGAGAGCCGGATTGGCACCGCTTAGTTCATGTAAATGTAATGACATTCATCATGTTTATATGAAGATCCGGCTTTTTTATACGAAATACTTCATGCTTATATGAAATCAGTCCGTGTTTGCACGAATTTCATCTGGTTGGTTAGAGTTGTGAAAATGTATGCCGCTGGCGTTTGATGTCATCCTCAGCGGAAGGAAGCGGGAGGCAATTTGCCGGCTACCGTGGGAGATGCTCTTATGCTGGAAATAATAGAGTGACATCCAATCCATTTGAGTGAATTACGTGTATGATTGTCCCTCTATAAAAAGTTAATTGCATGTACAGTGTACACGTGACTTGCAGGGTGGCTACAACTTCGTATAGAAAGTTAAAAAGAAACAAGTCCATCCTTAATCTTGTATTCCAAGTACTCTGTGGGTTCCACTGTCAGTACAGTAGCGAAAGAAGTATATATTAAATAAGTAATATGTAATATAAAAATCTAAAATTAAAGACAAAATTTGAACTCATGTCATCGTGTTGCGAGCATCCGACGCTAACCAGTCCAGCACATTTTTGTTGTATACCATGCTGGAGATATATCTCCATGTCTACTCTTATACTCCATCTGTTCCTAAATATTTGTCTTTTTCAGAATTCAAATGGACTACCACATACAGATGTGTATGTAGACATATTTTAGAGTGTAGATTCACTCATTTTGCTCCATATGTAGTCACTTGTTGAAATCTCTAAAAAGGCAAATATTTAGGAACGGAGGGAGTAGAAAACAGAGTTGGTGATGATGGTGTGCGTGCCATCCTGCAATATAGGCCGTCGGATTTATATCAAACGGATAGGAAGAAAACTATGGCAATTTTGCAAAAATATACCCACACCCCTCTCCACGTTTGCGAATACGGCCTTCCCACATTCATCCTTTTCTCGCACAAGATAAACTACTCATACAAATGCATCTTGATGTTTCGTGCAACGCACGGGCATCTAGCTAGTTTCTTTTAAAATAGTTACTGCAATAATTGGGTTGAAGTGATATATTTTATGTCTGCCCCGAATGATTTCAGATTCACTAGTAGTAACAAAGAAAAGTTTGCCTTGTTAATCAACAGAAAATAGGGTGAAAACTATCACATGAGGCCGGTAAAAACGAGTCACACTGGGTTCAGCATCATCGTCACTACAGCTGTGCGCGCGCGAGAAGTCTACATATCGAGGTGGCTACTGAGCGATGCACAGAGACACAATGTTTGAGAGAGAAACCAATCGATAGATTACGATTAGATCAAGTTGTCACCCTTCTGTTTTTCATTGTTGGGGTGGGGGAGGGGGAGGGAGAGAAAGACATATCGAGAGTGTGCGCGGTAGGCACAGAGGCACAACTAGAGAGTGTGTGTGTATGTGTGTGTGTATTTGAAAGAGGAGTAGATAGATTACTATCAAGATCGAGGTGCCGCCCGACTCCTTCGGTGTCGGGTAGTGAGTGTGCATGTGTGTGTGTGTTTGAGAGAGAAGCCAGTCGATAGATTAGTACCAAGATCGAGGTGTCATGCTACTCCTTCGGTGTTGGTTAGTGTGTGTG
>NC_041390.1:352200086-352213811 GCF_002162155.2 Triticum dicoccoides | reverse complement strand
TATCCCTACTCTTATAAAAAATAGAGTTGGTGATGATGGTGTTCCTGCCATCCTGCAATATAGGCCATCCGATTTATACCCGACGGATAGGAAGGAAACTGTGGCAATTTTGCAAAAAGATACCCACACCCCTCTCCGCATTTGCAAAGAAGGCATTCCCTCATTCATCCTTTTCTCCCACAAGATAAACTACTCATACAAATGCATCTTGATGTTCAGTGCAACGCATGGGCATCTTGCTAGTAGGGAGAAGGAGTTTGTGTGACACATATCTGGCTATATTAAGGGATAGGTAGATAGCATTTGTGCAAGGCATACTTAAAGCATCACAAAGATAAACAAAATTGTGTGCAAGCAAGTGCCGAAAAAAATGAAGCGAGAAACAATGTGTGTGTGTGTGTGTGCGCGCGCGTGTGTGTGTGTGCGTGCGTGTGCGTGTGTGTGTGTCTGAGAGAGAGAGGGAGAGAGAGAGTGAAATCTCAAAAAGAAAGTTGCTCTGCTGGAATCCCATTGTATGTATTCATATGGTTCCATAACTCGAGTTAACCTTAGGCATATGTGTGAGAGACATTATTATACTTTGAGACATTAGTGGTTGTGGGTGGGCGGAATTAAAGGGGTGGACGTGTTCCACAGAGGTAGAAAGACGAATTCTAACCTTGACGAAGGGAGAGAAATACACGAAGTGTGCATGTGTGATTCCGATGCCCACAGGGAAATGAGATATGTATACGTGTGAGAGAAAATGCACAATTCATTCATGTATCACTATCTACGATCGTGGACGTGCATTGCTTGAACATAAATCAATATCTACTTCGTATCGTGGCCAAAGGTACAATATTGATTCAACACTATAAAGATTGTACACTCATGTATCCGATTTTTTCTATTTAAATAAACCTTTTCAGTTGTGCAAGCCAAAGTTACAGTGATGTTTCTTCAAACAACAAATGTAGCTATCATGTACATGCAGCATTGCTACTCTTGCATTCAAAATCATTAGTCTTGGATGATTTAAGATTCTATTACGAAGTAATATATGTAATATTCATATATGAATTCAACAGGTATGCAATTTATGAAATGGAGGCTATGTAATCATATGAGGTAACACTTTTAAGTAGCGGACTACAATATCCATTTCTTTTTGTGCGCCTCTACACTAACACGTCAATGCATTATGTTTAAAGTAAATAACCAATTGCACTAAATTATCTATTTACACGAGAAATACATAGGCTGAGCGTTTGATCCCTTTCTTGTGAACGCGCCACTACACCCGTACGATTGGCCGCGCCCGTGTGAACGTCCAAGTTATCGGTGCATCATCCCGAGTTATTGTCTTTTTTCTGGGGTGGACTTCACACTAGTTATTAACGGCTGACGTGTGCCCCGTGTACACAGTCTCGCATGACCTTCCCGCTAGCACGGTCCAAAATTAGTTGAAACTGGATACGAACGTTCCCGCGGGCGGCAAAATCTCCCGGCTCCTTCTAAAATTTCTGCCACCTTAGTCTTTAGCATGCGAAATTCCCCTTTTGTCCTTGGTGCACGGAAACCAACAGTTACAATACCGCCCTCATCTACATAATAGGTCAGGGCTGCTTTGGTAACTTCTAGTTCCCCCCACTACACGGCACCCCCATTTCCTCTCTCCCTCCCGCAAAAATGACTAACTCCACAGCACCAGAGCATCTCACATCACACCGTCCGTACTTCATCGGCCTTTCTCCCCTCCCCTCTCGAAACCCTAGACTGCTCATCCGCCGGCGTACTAGAGGCCATTCACTGCCAGCGGCGTCCACCTCACCGGATCTGCTTTTGCGGCCACATCTAACCCTCCCACCTCCCCTAGAAACAAGTAGACTGCTCATCCACCACTTACCACAGCCCATTCAGTGCCGGCCTTGTCCACGACGCCGGATGTGCTTCGCCGGTACTCTCGTCAATCGTAGCACATCTGTAGTGGCTCATTCGTACTCCCCACCAAAGACGCTTCGTCCACCCCCACCCCCCGAGCCGCCCCACCGACGCCCCCGTCGACGGCCTCTGATCCTCTTCGCCGATACCTTCCGCAACCCTACCGGAGCCGCTTCGCCGACACCATCATCAACCCCACCGGAGTAGCTTCGCCTATACCATTTTCAACCCTACCAGGGCCGCTTTGCCAACTCACAAGTCCACGGCCTCAGATCCACTTCCTCGCACCCTCATCCAACCTACCAGAGCAGCTTCTGACGCCCCGTCCACTACCGCAGATCCGCATCATCGACACCATCCTTAACCCAACCACCAGAGCAGCTTCACCTACGCCCTCATCCATGGCCAAAGATCTGCTTCGCCCACACCGTAGTCCACCCTACCGGAGCAGCTTCACCTATGCCCTCGTCCACGGCCATAGATCCACTTCGCCCACACCGTAGTCCACCCTACCGGAGCCGCTCCAAAAACACCCTACTCCACGGTTCTAGATCTCCTTACCGGACCCCGACAGCCAGCGCAGCGTCATCACCCTTGACGTTTCTAACCAGATTCCCACCGTATGGCAAGATGCCAAGCACACGCCACAGCCTAGGTACTTGTCACCTTTAAACCTGTCCAGCATCACCTGCCCGATTTACTTCAAATATACTAACAGGTCGCTGTTACCTATTATGCAGCTGGCAAAAACTACAAGGACGATGTTTCTTCTGGATCTAACAGCTTGGCCAACCAAGATCCTGGACCGAGGCATTGCTATGATCTTGTAAGCGTGTCTCTCTCTCTTGTATTGTTCTGTGCATGCCAGCGTCCTTTGCTAGGATTTTCGACCAGTAATCCCTTTGTGCAGACAATGATTTCTACTACTGGCTGCTAAATTAGATATGTAGATGTCATACATGATACTACCTCGTACCTTCGTTCCTAAATATAAGTCTTACTAGAGATTCCACTATAGGCTACATACAGAGCAAAATGAGTGAATCTACACTCAAAAATGCATCTATATACATCTGTATGTGGTCCATACTGGAATCTCTACATAGACATATATTTAGGAACAGAGGCAGTACATTACACAAAATCATAGGTGGCATGTAGGAATTCCAGTACACTACATTAGGCTCCCTTAGAGTGCCTACTAGTCTAGCACACAGAGTCATGGCTAATTTATGCTACGCACACAATCATTAATTGGTGGTTTAAATATGCGCAAGGGATATGCAATGTATTATCATGTGGAGATGTCTAAAATTAGCCGTGTCAACTTGCAGATAGGGTTACACAATGAAAAAGTACAAGATGTATGTGGCAATTTCATGGAACATCACAAAAAAGGAGAGCCAGCGGTGAGCCTATACAGTGTGCTATGGTACGTCACTCCTCCATTGCAATCATCGTGACACGTTATTTGTATGTCAGTTCAATTGGCCAAGTTTCTTAGGGATAGTTATTACGAGTTATCCTCAGAAAATAAGCACCTGTGAATATAAGCTCCATGTAATAAGCCAACTAGTTATTTTCATTGCGTTTTCAGCTTATCTTTGGTATGATAAGTGAAAAGTCTAGATTGCATTATATTTTTTCATTTTGTTGCCCATATGAAAATTAATTTGACTTGAAAACATCACAAATTGAACAAAGTGCATTAATTAATATGATAGGAAAACAGACCTTCACTATTAGCTCAAAATGCAAATACAAAGATACCATCTACTTCGCAATCTACTTTGGTTAATGTTTTCCATAGAGATCCCATTGCCTAATTTAAACGAAAAATGCATGACCCACATTTAAATGAAGAACAATTATTTATTGAAATTTGATGGTCCAAGTGGCTAGTTATTATCATATAGCAGCACCACCTGAAAGCATCATATAGCAGCACCAGCAACTCATAGCAACAGCAGCAGTAGTGTGCAATTCATCATATACCAGCAGCAGCTCATAGCAATTCATCATATAGCAGCAGCAGGAGAAGCTCATAGCAATTCATCATATAGCAACAGCAGGAGCAGCTCATAGCAATTCATCATATAGCAGCAGCAGGACCAGCTCATAGCAATTCATCATATAGCATCAGCAGGAGCAGCTCATAGAAATTCATCATACAGCAGCAGCAGGAGCAGCTTATAGCAACTCATCATATAGCAGCAACAACAACTCATAGCAATTCATCATATAGCAACAACAGCTCATAGCAATTCATCATATAACACCAGTAGCTCATAGCAATTCATCATATAGCAGCAGCAGGAGAAGCTCATAGAAATGCATCATTTAGCAGCAATAGAAGCAGCTCATAGCAATTCATCGTATAATGGATCAGAATGAAAATTTGGCAAAAAATCAGACGAGAACCTCACGTTGTTGGATGTGCTCATCCTTCAACAGCACCACAAGGCCACGGCCTGGGATGTGGGGAGGAGGAATAAGGTGCCTTCTGCCATAGTGTGGCATCAGCCGTAGTTGTGCGGCGCCTGTCGGAGTAGTGCGTTGGACGAACCACAGTGGAGCAGCTGCTAGAGACCATGAGAATGAGGGGCGGCACCAGAGGGAGGAGCAGCTAGGGAGATTTGCCCCTACCCACCGGCCATGTAGCCTAGCTGGACAGAGCATCATCGAGGACTAGGCTAGATGGGACCAGTGACGACGGCTTGCTGGAGGAACCCTAGTGCTGCAGGCAGGGTATCGAGGTAGAGGGAAAGGGGAGAGGAGATGCAAGCGGGCAGTGCAATGAACGCTTGCGTGTTTGTTTTTACTTGAGGGTGAGGTGTGACGCGGGCGTCACCAGTTGCATTTTGAGTGTAATATAGGCAGACAACAGAGTCATTTCATTATTCCCCTTCCCTTCAATTTTTAGTGAGGTTCTACCCAAAACACCCCCCTCCAAAGCGAAATTAGTTAAGCCCAATCCCATAACTCAAAAATGACTTCTTTACATATTTTATGGCTTACTTTGACAATAAGCCCTGAAAAGGTAGAATAGAACCGGCCCTTAACCTGCAATTCAATTGTGCGTGGAATGATGAATCACACCTGCCTGCTATAGTGTACATTTAGGCATCATCATACATGGCATAACCTAATACATGTGCATTCCATTGTAGAATGCCTTGACTTCCTTGTAAGAGGCACTATGGGCCATGGCATAGAGGTCGTACACCTCTGGCACCTTATCTGCCTTATTGTAGTGTGCCTGAAAGAGAGAAACAACATAAATTAGTAATTAAAGGACTCAAGCTAGGATGATGAATGAATTGCATGAATCATGAAGCAAACCACATACCCAGTTCCGCCCGAACTGATATAAGTTGGAGCTGCCTTGATGGTGTGGCACACCTTCCATTTGGGCACGTTTGTCCTTGGCCGCGTTGTGGACGGCTAGCCATTCTTTTGAGCAGCACTCATTGACCAACACCTCCCAACAATCCATCCGATCCGCACACCATCTCGGAGGCGCCTAAGTTAGCAAATAGAAACTTGAGCACTACGGCTATGAATTAATAAATGAAGGAAGTAAGTACAAGGCCTTAAGAATTACCTTCATGTATTGCTCCTTACTCAGGAACTTCTCGCGGCACGCCGGCTTGGGCTTCTTGATACCACGCAAGGCGTAGTAGTCTCGAATAGCCTGCACCCGAGCCTCGTGTCGTAAGTTCTGTAGTAGGCGCTTGCAGACGTTCTCGATAACATTTTCCGCCTCCTCCTCGTATCCCTCCTCACACCTATAGAATGTCTGCAATCAAATGAGACAATATTGATTAGTACAATTAATAACTAGCTAGTTGAAGATTTTTAATTCTGTAAAGGAGAAATTACCTGGAACTTTTTGATCACCACGTCTGCCCTCGTGTTGCACAAGACACCGTCGATAATCTAACCCGGCGGGGCCGGGGCAGCCAAGTAGTGCTCCCAGCTCAATCCAAGCTCTGGAAGCCAACCCTCACTAGGCAACGTGACAAACCCCGCTATGTTTTGCCGACAAAGCACTCCAAGGACAGACTTGGGCCGGAGGACCTTCTCATGGTGGTCCCAACTGCTGCAGCATGACAAGGTCAACGCTTTATATATTTGAAGAAACGTGAATGCAGAAGGTACAAAAATATTAAATGCACTTACCTCTCCCCATCATGGAAAATCAACCACCTCTGCTCGCGGGTCGCCGGCATGGACGGGAGCCGTGTACAACCACGCTGGTAGACGGTGCCCCCTCCTCCTCAATATCAGTCGGCTCCCCGCCATCATCAGCATGACCACTCGGCCCCTCAGGCTGATCCGGCCAGGTACCCCATCCACACGTCTTCTCGTCCGGGGTCTCATGGGCCCAACTATCATGGGCCGAAGGCTCATGGACCCAAGGCTCGTGGACCGGAGTCCGTGTAGCCACCTCCTCGGACGAGTCCACCCTAGCAGTCACGTGCTCGGGTGAAACAGCTGGGGTTGGCAGCGAGGAAGGCACCCTAGCAGTCACCCTACCTCCTCTCCCGCGACCACTTGCTCTAGCTCCTCTCTGCTTCCCTCCCTTTCCTCGTCCCCTGCTGGACACCGCGGTTGACGAAGAAGGGCTCGGCGATGTCGCCATACTATCCAGCAATGCTCATCGGATTTGTGTGGGTGGAACGGAAGACCTCCCACCAAGCGTCGACGAAGAAGGGGCCTCGGAGCGCTCCGGACCAGCGCCCACCATCTTTCAACACCTGCCATGACAAAGAGTAAACGAAATTAATACAACATAAAAAAGTACCGACATGAATAATAATATATGATGTTTTTCATAACAAAATCAAAAAATATATATGGTGTCAGGGTGGCGTGTCGGGGTTGGGGTGCCGTGTCAGTGTCGGGGTGCTGTTTCGCGGTCTGGGTGTCGGTTCTGATGTCTACTACACAACCTTCTTCTTGTAGACGTTGTTGGGCCTCCAAGTGCAGAGGTTTGTAGGACAGTAGCAAATTTCCCTCAAGTGGATGACCTAAGGTTTATCAATCCGTAGGAGGCGTAGGATGAAGATGGTCTCTCTCAAGCAACCCTGCAACCAAATAACAAAGAGTCTCTTGTGTCCCCAACACACCCAATACAATGGTAAATTGTATAGGTGCACTAGTTCGGCGAAGAGATGGTGATACAAGAGCAATATGGATAGTAGATAAGGGTTTTTGTAATCTGAAAATATAAAAACAGAAAAGTAACTAATGATAAAAGTGAGCGTAAACGGTATTGCAATGCGTGGAAATAAGGCCTAGGGTTCATACTTTCACTAGTGCAAGTTCTCTCAACAATAATATCATAATTGGATCACATAACTATCCCTCAACATGCAACAAAGAGTCACTCCAAAGTCACTAATAGCGGAGAACGAACGAAGAGATTATGGTAGGGTACGAAACCACCTCAAAGTTATTCTTTCCAATCAATCTGTTGGGCTATTCCTATAAGTTTCACAAACAGCCCTAGAGTTCATACTAGAATAACACCTTAAGACACAAATCAACCAAAACCCTAATGTAACCTAGATACTCCAATGTCACCTCAAGTATCCGTGGGTATGATTATACGATATGCATCACACAATCTCAGATTCATCTATTCAACCAACACATAGAACCTCAAAGAGTGCCCCAAAGTTTCTATCGGAGAATCACGACGAAAACGTGTGCCAACCCCTATGCATAGGTTCATGGGCGGAACCCGCAAGTTGGTCACCAAAACATACATCAAGTGAATCACGTGATATCCCATTGTCACCACAGATATCCACGGCAAGACATACATCAAGTGTTCTCAAATCTTTAAAGACTCAATCCAATAAGATAACTTCAAAGGGGAAACTCAATCCATTACAAGAGAGTAGAGGGGGGAAGAAACATCATAGGATCCAAATATAATAGCAAAGCTCGCGATACATCAAGATCATATCACCTCAAGAACACGAGAGAGAGAGAGAGAGAGATCAAACACATAGCTACTGGTACATACCGTCAGCCATGAGGGAGAACTACTCCCTCCTTGTCATGGAGAGCACCGGGATGATGAAGATGGCCACCGGAGAGGGATTTCCCCCTCCAGCAGGGTGCCGGAACGGGTCTAGATTGGTTTTCGGTGGTTATGGAGGCTTCTGGCAGCGGAACTCCCGATCTATTATGTGTTCTGGAAGTTTTAGGGTACGTCGGTGGAGCTTCGGGGGCCCCACGAGGTAGGGGGGTGCGCCTTAGGGGGGGGCGCCCCCTACCCTCATGAGCACCTCCCTTGGCTCCTAATGTGGGGTCCAAGTCCATCTTGTAGCTTTACTTCCAAAAATATCTTCTCCAGTTCATTTCGTTCCTTTTCGACTCCGTTTGATATTCCTTTTCTTTGAAACATTGAAATAGGAAAAAAACAGCAATTCTGGGTTGGGCCTCCGGTTAATAGGTTAGTCCCAAAAATAATATAAAAGTGGATAATAAAGCCCAATATTGCCCAAAACAGTAGATAACATAGCATGGAGCAATAAAAAAATTATAGATACGTTGGAGACGTATCAAGCATCCCCAAGCTTAATTCCTGCTCGTCCTCGAGTAGGTAAATGATAAAAACAGAATTTTTGATGCGGAGTGCTACTTGGCATAAATCATATAGTTTAGTCATGCTCCAATTTCGTCACACAAGAATGCTCTCATCATGCACAACCCCGATGACAAGCCAAGCAATTGTTTCATACTTTAGTAATCTCAAACCTATAAACTTTCACGCAATACATGAGCACGGGCATGGATATAGCACTATGGGTGGAATAGAATATAATGAGGGGGGTTATGTGGAGAAGACAAAAAGGAGAAAGTCTCACATCAATGAGGCTAATCAATGGGCTATGGAGATGCCCACCGATTGATGGCAATGCAAGGAGTAGGGATTGCCATGCAACGGATGAACTAGAGCTATAAATGTATGAAAGCTCAACAAAAGAAACTAGTGGGTGTGCGTCCAACTTGCTTGCTCACGAAGACCTAGGGCACTTGAGGAGGCCCATTGTTGGAATATACAAGCCAAGTTCTATAATGAAAAATTTCCACTAGTATATGAAAGTGATAACATGAGAGACTCTCTACTATGAAGATCATGGTGCTACTTTGAAGCACAAGTGTGGTAAAAGGATAGTAACATTGTCCCTTCTCTCTTTTTCTCTCATTTTTTGGGCCTTCTCTTCTTTTTTATGGCCTTTCTTTTTTTTATTCCTCACTTGGGACAATGCTGTAATAATGATGATCATCACACTTCTATTTATTTACAACTCAATGATCACAACTCGATACTAGAACAAAGATGACTCTATATGAATGCCTCCGGCGGTGTACCGGGATATGCAATGACTCATGAGTGACATGTATGAAAGAATTATGAATGGTGGCTTTGCCACAAATATGATGTCAACTACATGATCATGCAAAGCAATATGACAATGATGAACGTGTCATGATAAACGGAATGGTGGAAAGTTGCATGGCAATATATATAGGAATGGTTATGGAAATGCCATAATAGGTAGGTATTGTGGCTGTTTTGAGGAAGATATAAGGAGGTTTATGTGTGAAAGAGTGTATCATATCACGGGGTTTGGATGCACTGGCGAAGTTTGCACCAACTCTCAATGTGAGAAAGGGCAATGCACGGTACCGAAGAGGCTAGCAAGGATGGAAGGGTGAGAGTGCGTATAATCCATGGACTCAACATTAGTCATAAAGAACTCACATACTTATTGCAAAAATCTACAAGTCATCAAAAACCTCGGCACTACGCGCATACTCCTAGGGGGATAGATTGGTAGGAAAACACCATCGCTCGTCCCCAACCGCCACTCATAAGGAAGACAATCAAATAACACCTCATGTTTCAAATTTGTTACACAAGGTTCACCATACGTGCATGCTACGGGACTTGCAAACTTCAACACAAGCATTTCTCAAATTCACAACTACTCAACTAGCACGACTTTGATATTATTACCTCCATATCTCAAAACAATCATCAAGCATCAAACTTCTCTAAGTATTCAATACTCTATATGAATGTTTTTACTATTCTTGGATGCCTAGCATATTAGGATTATTTAAGAAAATTACCATGCTATTTAATACTCTCAAAATAATATAAGTGAAGCATGGGATTTCATCTTTTTCTTCAAAATAAAACTACCGCCATGCTCTAAAAGGATATAACTAAAGTACTAGAGCAAATGAGAAACTACTCCGAAAGATATAAGTGAAGATCAATGAGTAGTTGAATAATTATGCAACTATGTGAAGACTCTCTAACATTTAAGAATTTCAGATCTTGGTATTTTATTCAAACATCAAGCAAAACTAAATAAAATAAAATGACGCACCAAGCAAAACACATATCATGTGGCGAATAAAAATATAGCTCCAGGTAAAGTTACCGATGAACGAAGACGAAAGAGGGGATACCTTCCAGGGAATCCCCAACATAGGCTCTTGGTTATCCTTGAATATTTCCTTGGGGTTCCTTGGGCATCCCCAAGCTTAGGCTCTTGCCACTCCCTATTCCATAGTCCATCGAATCCTTACCCAAAACTTGAAACTTCACAACACAAAACTTAACAGAAAACTCGTAAGCTCCGTTAGTATAAGAAAATAAATCACCACTTCAAGGTACTGTAATGAACTCATTCTTTATTTATATTGGTGTTAAGCTTACTGTATTCCAACTTCTCTATGGTTTATAAACTATTTTACTAGCCATAGATTCATCAAAATAAGTGAATAACACATCGAAAACAGAATCTGTCGAAAACAGAACAGTCTGTAGTAATCTGGATCAAACGTATACTTATAGAACTCATAAAATTATAAAATAAATTGCTGGACCTGAGAAATTTATCTATTAATCATCTTAAAAAATAATTAACTAAATATCACTCTCCAAATAAAAATGGAAGCAATTCTCGTGAGCGCTAAAGTTTCTGTTTTTTACAGCATGATCAACAAGACTTCACCCAAGTCTTCCCAAAGGTTCTACTTGGCACAAAGACTAATTAAAAGCATAAAACCACATCTAAACAGAGGCTAGATGAATTATTCATTACTAAACAGGAGAAAAAAGCAAGGAACAAATATAAAATTGGGTTTCCTCCCAACAAGCGTCGTTTAACGCCCCTAGCTAGGCATGATGATTTCAATGATGCTGACATAAAAGATAAGAATTGTAACATAAAGAGAGCATCATGAATAATATGACTAGCAAATTTAAGTCTAAACCACTTCCTATGCATAGGGATTTTGTGAGCAATCAACTTATGGGAACAAGAATCAACTTGCATAGGAAGGTAAAGCAAGCAAAACTTCAAAAAAATTAGCACACAGAGAGGAAACTTGATATTATTGCAATTCCTACAAGCATATATTCCTCCCTCATAATAATTTTCAGTAGCATCATGAATGAATTCAACAATATAACCAGCACCTAAATAGTTCTTTTCATTATCTACAAGCATAGAATTTTTATTACTCTCCGCATAAGCAAATTTCTTCTCATGAATAATAGTGGGAGCAAACTCAACAAAATAACTATCATGTGATTGAAAATTAAGATCAAGATGAAAAGTTTCATGGTTATCATTATTCTTTAGAGCATACGTGTCATCACAATAATCATCATAGATAGGAGGCATGCTTTCATCATATTAAATTTGCTGATCAAAACTTGGGGGACAAAAAATATCATCTTCATGAAACATAGCTTCCCCAAGCTCGTGGCTTTGCATATCATTAGCATCATGGATCAAGGAATTCATACTAACAACATTGCAATCATGCTCATCATTCAAATATTTAGTGCTTGAGCACAATTATCCTTTCCATCATACTCACGAAAGATATTAAAAAGGTGAAGCGTATGAGACAAACTTAATTCCATTTTTTGTAATTTTCTTTTATAAACTAAACTAGTGATAAAACAGGAAACTAAAAGACTCGATTGCAAGATCTAAAGATATACCTTCAAGCACTCACCTCCCCGGAAACGGCGCCAGAAAAGAGCTTGATGTCTACTACACAACCTTCTTCTTGTAGACGTTGTTGGGCCTCCAAATGCAGAGGTTTGTAGGACAATAGCAAATTTCCCTCAAGTGGATGACCTAAGGTTTATCAATCCGTAGGAGGCGTAGGATGAAGATGGTCTCTCTCAAGCAACCCTGAAACCAAATAACAAAGAGTCTCTTGTGTCCCCAACACACCCAATACAATGGTAAATTGTATAGGTGCACTAGTTCGGCGAAGATATGGTGATACAAGAGCAATATGGATAGTAGATAAGGGTTTTTGTAATATGAAAATATAAAAACAGCAATGTAACTAATGATAAAAGTGAGCGTAAACGGTATTGCAATGCGTGGAAATTAGGCCTAGGGTTCATACTATCACTAGTGCAAGTCCTCTCAACAATAATATCATAATTGGATCACATAACTATCCCTCAACATGCAACAAAGAGTCACTCCAAAGTCACTAATAGCGGAGGACGAACAAAGAGATTATGGTAGGGTACGAAACCACCTCAAAGTTATTCTTTCCAATCAATCCGTTGGGCTATTCCTATAAGTGTCACAAACAGCCCTAGAGTTCGTACTAGAATAACACCTAAAGACACAAATCAACCAAAACCCTAATGTCACCTAGATACTCCAATGTCACCTCAAGTATCCGTGGGTATGATTATACGATATTCATCACACAATCTCAGATTCATCTATTCAACCAACACATAGAACCTCAAAGAGTGCCCCAAAGTTTCTACCGGAGAATCACGACGAAAACGTGTAGACAACCCCTATGCATAGGTTCATGGGAGGAACCCACAAGTTGGTCACCAAAACATACATCAAGTGAATCACGTGATATCCCATTGTCACCACAGATATCCACGGCAAGACATGCATCAAGTGTTCTCAAATCTTTATAGACTCAGTCTGATAAGATAACTTCAAAGGGCAAACTCAATTCATTACAAGAGAGTAGAGGGGGGAAGAAACATCATAGGATCCAAATATAATAGCAAAGCTCGTGATACATCAAGATCGTATCACCTCAAGAACACGAGAGAGAGAGAGAGATCAAACACATAGCTACTGGTACATACCCTCAGCCCCGAGGGAGAACTACTCCCTCCTCGTCATGGAGAGCACCGGGATGATGAAGATGGCCACCGGAGAGGGATTGCCCCCTCCGACAGGGTGCCGGAATGGGTCTAGATTGGTTTTCCGTGGCTACGAAGGCTTCTGGCGGCGGAACTCCCGATCTATTGTGTGTTCTGGAAGTTTTAGGGTACGTAGGTATATATGGGTGAAAGAAGTACGTCGGTGGAGCTTCGGGGGCCCCACGAGGCAGGGGGCGCACCGTAGGGGGGCGCCCCCTACCCTCGTGAGCACCTCCTTTGGCTCCTGACGTCGGGTCCAAGTCCATTTGGTAGCTTTCGTTCCAAAATTAACTTCTCCAGTTGATTTCGTTCCGTTTCGACTCTGTTTGATATTCCTTTTCTTCAAAACACTGAAATAGGCAAAAAAAACAATTCTGGGCTGGGCCTCCGGTTAATAGGTTAGTCCAAAAAATAATATAAAAGTGGATAATAAATCCCAATATTGCCCAAAATAGTAGATAACATAGCATGGAGCAATCAAAAATTATATATACGTTGGAGACGTATCAGGGCGGGGTGTGGTGTCAGGGTGTCGGGGGTCGGGGGTCGGGGTC
>NC_041390.1:352189146-352199106 GCF_002162155.2 Triticum dicoccoides | reverse complement strand
GGGCTACGGGGCGGGGTGGGGTGGTGGGTCGGCGCGTGGGGGGAGGCGGGGTGGTGGGTCGACGGGGCAAGCGGCGGCGGGTGGCAGGCGCGGTGGTCAGTAGTGGGGGTGGTGGCGGGCGGCGGGGGCGTCGGCGGGCGTCTGGGACAAAAGAGGGAGAGAAACAGAGAGAAGGGGCGTGGTGGGGCTCGGCCTTTAGTTAGGAAGAATCTTTGTCGTCCGCCCACCCTTTGTCGTCCGCTTTGTTTCCTCTTTGCCATCTGCTAGCAGACAGCAAAGAGGGGGGCCGTTAAGTTTTCCTCAATTACCTCATTTAGTGGGGCCAGCTCTCTCTTTGCTCTCAGCCAGCGGACGGCAAAGAATCTTTGTCATCCGCCAGCGAATGGCAAAGAACAGGCTGATGGCAAAGACCTTTGTCGTCTGCAGTTCTTTGCCGTCAGTTTTCCTTAAGCTGATGGAAAAGACCTTCTTTGTCGTCCACCGGCGGACGACAAATAAGCTAATTCCAGTAGTGATATATATATATATATATATATATATATATATATATATATACCCCAAAAACATCCAGGAGCACCACGAAACCCTATTTCCACCGCCGCAACCTTCTGTACCCAAGAGATCCCATCTTGGGTACTTTTCCGGAGCTCTACCGGAGGGGGCATCGATCACGGAGGGCTTCTACATGAACACCATAGCCTCTCCGATGATGTGTGAGTAGTTTTCCTCAGACCTTCGGGTCCATAGTTATTAGCTTGATGGTTTATTCTCTCTCTTTGGATCTCAATACAATGTTCTCCTCGATCTTCTTGGAGATCTATTTGATGTAACTCTTTTTGCGGTGTGTTTGTCGAGATCCGATGAATTGTGGGTTTATGATCAAGTTTATCTATGAACAATATTGGATTCTTCTCTAAAATCTTTTATGTATGATTGGTTATCTTTGCAAGTCTCTTCGAGTTATCAGTTTGGTTTGGCCTACTAGATTGATCTTTCTTGCAATGGGAGAAGTTCTTAGCTTTGGGTTCAATCTTCCGGTGTCCTTTCCCAGTGACAGCAAGGGCAGAAAGGCACGTATTGTATTGTTCCCATCGAGGATAAAAAGATGGGGTTTATGTCATATTGCTTGAGTTTATCCTTGTACATCATGTCATCTTGCCTAATGCATTACTTTGTTCTTATGAACTTAATACTCTAGATGCATGCTGGATAGCGGTCAATGTGTGGAGTAATAGTAGTAGATGCAGAATCGTTTCGGTCTACTTGTTACAGACGTGATGCCTATATACATGATGATGCCTAGATATTCTCTAATTATTCACTATTCTATAAATTGCTCGACAGTAATTCATTCACCCACCGTGATACTTATGCCATCTTGAGAGAAGCCACTAGTGAAACCTATGCCCCCCGGGTCTATCTTTTATCATATAAGTTTCCAATCTATTTTACTTTTCAATCTTTACTTTCAATCTATATCACAAAAATACCAAAAATATTTATCTTATTATTATTATCTCTATCAGATCTCACTCTCGTAAGTGACCGTGAAGAGATTGACAACCCCTTTATCGCGTTGATTGTGAGGTTCTTATTTGTTTGTGTAGGTATGAGGGACTTGTGCGTAGTCTCCTACTGGATTGCTACCTTGGTTCTCAAAAACTAAGGGAAATACTTATGCTACTTTGCTACATCACCCTTTCCTCTTCAAGGGAAAACCAACGCAGTGCTCAAGAGGTAGCACGCCACTCGGAGCTGCTATCAATCTCTCACGTGGAGTTGTCCGCGGCGGACGCCTCCCCCTTCTTGGACGCCTTTGCCTCCAGATGCGTGGAGGCCGCCCTTTTCTTCCTTCCCCCCTCAGGGGGAGAATTTCTTTCCTCCTCTTCCTCCTCGTCGGTGGTGGGAGGGGAGTGGGTTTCGGCGTCTTCGGATGTCACGTACGAACTGCCCTTATGGCGGAGACCACCCCTGGTGCCCTTGGCCTTCTTCTCCAACACTTGATAGGGCGTCGGAACCAGCATCTTCGTCAGAAACGGGATAGCTGGTTCTTCGGGTAGCAGAGCCAGACACTGAATCCGCTCCGCCTTCTTTGTCCAGCCCTAAAAACAAATAGGGAAGCTTAGACATCTTCCTTGAGTATGCAAGTAAAGGATACACCTTGAAATACGGAAAACTTACCGCACTAGCGGGATGGGCCAGGTCATGCCCGCGGTCCTCGCTCATCGCTGGCCACATCTCGTTGGCCTTGAAGAGCACCTTCCAAATGTCTTCGTGCGTAGTGCCGAAGAACTGTTGCAAGGTCTGGTGCTTGGCCGGATCGAACTCCCACAAGTGCCAAGTCCGGCTTTGGCATGACAGGATCCGGCGAGCGAGCATCACCTGGATCACATTGACAAGCTTGGCATTCTTGTCCACCATGCGCTTGATGTGCGTCTAAAGTGATGTCAGCTCGTCCGACGAAGACCAGTCTAGGCCCTTCTCTAGCCAGGAGGTGAGCCGCATCGGGGTGCCGGACTGGATTTCAGGAGCCACAACCCAAGTGGCATCGTGAGGCTCTGTGACGTAGAACCACTGCTGTTGCCACCCTTTGACGGTCTCCACGAAGGTACCTTTGGGCCATGTGACATTGGGCAGCTTGCTCACCATGGAGCCTCCGCACTCTGCATGTTGGCCATCCACCACCTTCAGCTTCACGTTGAAGATCTTCAACCACAGTCCAAAGTGGGGTGGGATACGCAGGAAGGCCTCGCACATGACAATAAATGCCGAGATATTGAGGAAGGATTTGGGGGCCAGATTGTGGAAATCTAGCCCGTAGTAGTACATGAGTCCGCGAACGAATGGATGGAGAGGAAATCCCAACCCGCGGACGAAGTGGGGGATGAACACGACCCTCTCATGGGGCTCCGGAGTAGGGACGACCTGTCCCTTGGCCGGAAGCCGGCGGGCGATTTCCTTGGCTAAGTACCCGGCCTCTCGGAGCTTGGTGATGTCCTTCTCCTTGACGGAGGAGACCATCCACTTGCCCTGCGCTCCAGATCCGGACATGGCTAGAGTGCTTTTTTGAGATGGAAAGGATGGAAGCTTGGGCGCTGGAGCTCGAGAATGAATGGGCAGAGAGAAGGAAGGCGTGGGTGAAAGAGGTGAATCCTTACCCCTTTAAAAAGGCTATGAATATCAACCACCTTCACACTCGCCTTAAAACTCGCTTATTCCCCAAGGGTTGTGCAGATGGCGCGGTTGGATTTCCCACGCCCGTATTGATGAGAATCCCGCAATAAGGGGACATGATCTCTACTTTGACAAGACGTGAAAATAAAACCGCATCTTGAAACATGGAGCGGGAGGCTAAAAACAGTTCAAAATAATGACCGGGCTGTGACATCATGTCATGCTCCAAAAGTTGTCAGTGGATTGGACTCATAAAATATTATACTCTCTGTGTATGTGTGTGGTAATCATTTTGCAGAGCCGGACACGTTCTCTGTGTTTGAGGACTACTTTGAAATATTCGAAGGAGGAACCCACCTTGCAATGCCGAAGACAATCTACGCGCCGGACACCTCGTCATTGAAGCCTGGTTCAGGGGCTACTGAGGGAGTCCTGGATTAAGTGGTCCTCGGGCGTCTGACCTGTTGGACATGGGCAGGACTGATGGCCCGTGAAGATACAAGATAGAAGACTCTCTCTCGTGTCGGGATGGGACTCACCTTGCCGTGGATGGCAAGCCTGGCATTTGGATATGAAGATTCCTTTCTCTGTAACCGACTTTGTACAACCCTAACCCCCTCCAGTGTCTATATAAACCGTAGGGTTTAGTCCATAGAGGCAATCATAATCATACAGGCTAGACTTCTAGGGTTTTAGCCATTACAATCTCGTGGTAGATCAACTCTTGTAACCCCCATACTCATCAATATCAATCAAGCAGGACATAGGGTATTACCTCCATCAAGAGGGCCCGAACCTGGGTAAAACTTCGTGTCCCCTGTCTCCTGTTACCATCAAACCTTAGATGCATAGTTCGGGAGCCCCTACCCGTGATCCGCCGGTTTTGACACCGACAATGGACGCCCACGGGCAAGGAGCACCGTACGCCCGAGCGGTATTTTGAGGATGTCCTGAAGGAATCCCGCATTGTAGAGGGTCAGTGTTCAAAAGACATTATCTTCGAATGAATACCTTCATGTTATCCCGTCCTATATGATGAAAACAAGGCTGATATGTAATATAATGCTTGCTGTTTATTTTAAAATAATTTCTCTTGTGCGGCCATTTTATTAAATCTGAGAGTTGGCCAGTCGTCGGCTTCAACCCCCACATAGGTAGTACGGGGGTGTTCGAGTTGAAACCTAAACACTCTTGATCCAAGGTTTTGGTCCTTAAAGGAGGTGTTTAGCGCAGCGAACCAGGCAATCGGACTATGTGGCTTTATCACCCTCACTTAGCCATAGGAGTTTGACAATAGAGATGTAGGCGCAGCCCCTAGTATTCGTTAATCCAGACTAGGGTGTTGTAGACACCTGATCGGGTGAAGGCCGATCCGTCACATAATGCCGAAAAAGTCACAAGAGATTTTAGCCTCCGAATAGCTGACCAGCTCATGCCACATCATGACAATCAGTTTTCGGCTTTCTCTACTGAGGTGCTCATCCGGATAAACCAGGACACAATCACAATAGTTCTCCCTTTACTACCCTAGCCGATAGAGTGGAACGTAGGGTAGTAAGCACAGCAGCCGGGCAACCCAACTATTGACCAAAGACATGATTCTGAGTCGATGCATATAATGCTAAATTAGGGGGGCCGAACTATGATACATCTCCAACGTATCTATAATTTTTTATTGTTCCATGCTATTATATTATCCATCTAGGATGTTTTATATGCATTTATATGCTATTTTATATGATTTTTGGGACTAACCTATTAACCTAGAGCCCAGTGCCAGTTTCTGATTTTTTTCTTGTTTTGGAGTATCGCACAAAAGGAAAACCAAACGGAGTCCAATTGACCTGAAATTTCACGGAGATCCTTTTTGGACCAGAAGAAGCCCATGAAGTATGGATATGGGCCAGAAGAGTCGTGAGGCACCCACGTGGGTGGGGGCGCGCCCTACCCCCTGGCACGCCCCCTACCTCATGGCCGCCTCGGAGACCCCCCTGACTTGTTCCCCACGCCAAAACCTCTTATATATACCCAAACTTCCAGAACATAACCTAGATCGGGAGTTCCGCCGTCGCAAGCCTTTGTAGCCACCGAAAACTAATTTAGACCCATTCCGGCACCCTGCCAGAGGGGGGAATCCCTCTCCAGCATCCATCTACATCATCCCGGTGCTCTCCATGATGAGGAGGGAGTAGTTCACCCTCGGGGCCGAGGGTATGTACCAGTAGCTATGTGTTTGATCTCTCTCTCTCTCTCGTGTTCTTGATTCGGCACGATCTTGATGTATCGCGAGCTTTGATATTATAGTTGGATCTTATGATGTTCCTCCCCATCTACTCTCTTGTAATGGATTTAGTTTTCCCTTTGAAGTTTTCTTATCGGATTGAGTCTTTAAGGATTTGAGAACACTTGAAGTATGTCTTGCACGTGCTTATCTGTGGTGACAATGGGATATCACGTGATCCACTTGACGTATGTTTTGGTGATCAACTTGTGAGTTCCGTGACCTTGTGACCTTATGCATAGGGGTTGGCACACGTTTTCGTCTTGACTCTCCGGTAGAAACTTTGGGGCACTCTTTAAAGTTCTTTGTGTTGGTTGATTAGATGAATCTGAGATTGTGTGATGCATATTGTATAATCATACCCACGGATACTTGAGGTGGCATTGGAGTATCTAGGTGACATTAGGGTTTTGGTTGATTTGTGTCTTAAGGTGTTATTCTAGTACGAACTCTAGGATAGATTGAACGGAAAGAATAGCTTCGTGTTATTTTACTACGGACCTTGAATAGATCGATCAGAAAGGATAACTTTGAGGTGGTTTCGTACCCTACAATAATCTCTTCATATGTTCTCTGCTATTAGTGACTTTGGAGTGACTCTTTGTTGCATGTTGAGGGATTGTTATATGATCCAATTATGTTATTATTGTTGAGAGAACATGCACTAGTGAAAGTATGAACCCTAGGCCTTGTTTCCTAGCATTGCAATACCGTTTTCACTCACTTTTATCATTAGTTACCTTGCTGTTTTTATATTTTCAGATTACAAAAACCTATATCTACCATCCATATTGCACTTGTATCAACATCTCTTCGCCGAACTAGTGCACCCATACAATTTACCATTGTATTGGGTGTGTTTGGGACACAAGAGACTTTTTGTTATTTGGTTGCAGGGTTGCTTGAGAGGTACCATCTTCATCCTATGCCTCCCATGGATTGATAAACCTTAGGTCATCCACTTGATGGAAATTTGCTACTATCCCACAAACCTCTGCACTTGGAGGCCCAACAACGTCTACAAGAAGAAGGTTGTGTAGTAGACATCAAGCTCTTTTCTAGCGCCGTTGCCAGGGAGGTGAGTGCTTGAAGGTATATCTTTATATCTTGCAATCAAATCTTTTTGTTTCTTGTTTTATCACTATTTTAGTCTATAAAAGAAAACTAAAAATGGAATTAAGGATGCCTCATATGCTTCATCTTTTTAATGTCTTTCGTGAGAATAAGGATTCCGGTAATTGTGCCAAAGTGTTAGAAGAAGAATGTATTAAAATGTTTGGCACTAAATCATTGGATGATGAGCATGATTGCAATGTTGTTAGTATGAATTCTTTGAATATCCATGATGCTAATGATATGCAAAGCTACAAGCTCGGGGCTGCTATGTTTGATGAAGATGATATTTTTCCCCCAAGTTTTGATGAGCAAATTTATTTTGATGATAGCATGCCTCCTATTTATGATGATTATATTGATGAAAGTGGGTATGGAAGAGTGTCATCTTTAGGAAGTAATGATCCCACTATTTTGGAGGGTGTTGAATCTTATTGTGATAATTATGAAAATGGGTTTGGAGAGGTCATGACTTTAGCTAATGTTAATCCCACTATTTGGAAGAGTGTCAACTTTCCATACATGTAGATTGTGTTAAGAATATGTTTTGTGATAGCTATATTCACTAGTGTAGAACCGGGCAATAGCACCGGTTCCTAAGGCCCTTTAGTGCCGGTCGGTAACCGGCACTAAATTGTGGGCACTAAAGGCCCCCCCTTTAGTACCGGTTCAGCACGAACCGGTGCTAAAGGGCAACCACGTGGCACGAGCCAGCTTCGTGGGCGCGTAGGACATTAGTACCGGTTGGTAACACCAACCGGTACTAAATGTTTGGGTGTGTTTTGGTTTTATTTTTTATTTTTACTTTAATTTTGTGTTTTCAATTTAATTTAGGGATTGTTTTACATTATAATGAGTTGTTAAATCATTAGGTGAATGTACCGTAGATTAGTTTGACTGGATGCGTGGATCCTAGCTAAGTCATCAAGTATATGTCATATCCATATTATATACTTGATCACCTAATTAAGTGATCGAGGTAATATCGATATGGCATATACTTGATGACTTAGCTAGAATCCATCCAGTTGAAACTAATATGCAGTTTCTTTCATAAATGATATAATAACTCATCATCATCATCATCATATTAATATAAAAACTCTTGCATCATATATATCATCACCAACAACAGTTTTCATAGCAAAGATATCATCGAGTTCAACATGGTAATGATATTATAAGCGTTCATAACACCACAAAAGCAAATCACTCTTTGAGATTAAGTTCAGGATGAAGAACACGGACATGAGAGGACAAGTACTAAGAGCATGAACTAGCTAATTAATCACTCCTGCTGCTCTCTCTCTCTCAGGTAAAATATCATAAAACATGTATAGCTTTGCTGATTCATCATATTGGAGTATGCAGATGAACCTGTCTCCTAATCGTGGGTTGCGCTTCTGATTGCTGCCCCTAGTACTTCTCTGTGATCGTTCACAATTTTGCTCCAGTCTTTTACGATTAAGCATTCCTCGCTATTAGAAATCCTGAATGCACTAAAGTGCATTGTAGGATATCTTGGCCGTAAGCTAACAATATTCATGGTACCTTTAGTCTCGATCCAATCAGGCACAACATTCATCGGGAGTCCCTGTTGAAGAACATCGTATAGTAACATACTTAGCAATGAAGTTTAGCTTAAAAAAATAATGTATGCAAAAGATGCACTGAGGAGAAATAGTAGAAATCTTACCATCTTTCCTAAATATATGTGACTGTAGTTTAGTACGAACACTATTGGTCGCACGTTTTGAGTACTAACATTCCTAAGTGCAAGAAAAAAAATTGTCTTGACAGCATCAAGATCCTCAAGCCATGAAACATAATGACTTGTCTCCTCGCAGTTTAGTTCAGCCCCCGGATAGTGGACGGTCCTGTCTACCAAGCGCCGGACATGTTTGCTTGATTGGAAGTAAGCTATCAATATAAATTGAGATCTATTAATTATTCAACTGGTTCAAATAATCTCATATCGAAGACATAAATATGGTTGAGAAACTCACATAATGGTAGAACTGGAGGCGTCTGCACATCGACCCAGATGTCTCTATTACCTTCAATATCATCTTCCGGATGAATATCAAAGGTGATAACCATATCAGGCTCAAATGCATAAGCCTTGCATAGTGCTTGCCAAGTTTTGCATTCAAAAAAGGTGTATGTGTCTGCCTTGTATAATTTAACGTTGAAGGTATAACCATGCTCGGTCTTCAAGTAAACTCTTTTTACCTCCATAGTTTTGTTAGCACTGAAACCTATCTTATCCAAGACAAAAAATTCTTGCATGGCAGGGGATACGCTAGTAGAATAGTGAAAAATTAAAATTAAAAGTTGAAGCAAATGAAGCATAAGTCATGCTTAATTACGAAAAAAAGACTTGTCGTTGTGACTTACTGTATCCACTTCGAAGTTCTCATCCAGCTTGATGCTGAAGCGTCTATCATCAACTAGAAAATTTCTGCCGCACAGGCCGCGCTGGTCTTCGCAGTATTCGTACATAATGAAATCATGTTTGTCGTCAGACGACATTCCTATGTTCATAGGTGAAACATTAAACACTTATTAGTTCTATTAATTCAACTAATTCTGTTAATTCAACTAGTTCAACTAATTAATTGAACTAATTCAACTAAGCACTTATGAAAATTATACCTAATTAATTGAACTAATTCAACTAACTAGTTCAACTAATTTTCTTACTAAAAATAAGGTAGCTAGTTCTATATAATAAAATGTTAATTACATAATGAAATCTCATATAACTAAATTAAATATATATCTAACATATAATTTATATCTAATTCATTTAACATTTGACATTAATATCTAACATATGTTCATATATAGGTGCAACATTAAACACTTACTAGTTCTATTAATTCAACTAAATAAACTAGTTCTATTAATTCAACTAAGCATTTACTAAAAATAAACTAGTTCTATTAATTTCTTACTAAAAATAAACTTGTTCTATATAGTAATATTTTGATTAGATCATCAAATCTCATATACCTAAATTTTCTTACTAAAAATAAACTTGTTCTATTAATTTTCATACTAAAAATAAACTAATTATATTAATTCAACTAGTTCAAATCTCATATATATATATACCTAATTAATATCTAGCTAATTCATCTAAAATTGACATTAATATTTAACATCTTTTCCATATAATTCATCTAACATTAACATTCTAACATTATTATCTACGTAATTTATCTAACATTAATCTAAACAACAGAAAATAGAAAATAAGTAAAAACAATGTGTGTGTGTGTCTGTGTGTGTGTGTGTCTGTCTGTGTGTGTGTACGTGTGTGTGTGTGTCTCTCTGTCTGTCTGTGTGTGTATGTGTGTGTGTACAAGCGGGGGGCGGCGGCGTACGGG
>NC_041390.1:352183470-352188925 GCF_002162155.2 Triticum dicoccoides | reverse complement strand
GTACGGGCGGCGGCGGGCGATGCGACGGGGACGGGCGGCGGCGATGGGCGGTGGGGGCGACGGCGGTGATGGCGACGACAGGCAGTGGTGGCGGCGGGGCCTGCGAGGGTGGCGCGCGATGGGCGATGGTGCGGCGACGGCGGCGATGTCGCGCGAAGAAGTTGGATCGAGAAGAAGTGGTGGTCGATGAAACTGAATTTTTCGTAAGTGCCATATATATAGGAGGGGTCTTTAGTACCGGTTGGAGCCACCAACCGGTACTAAAGGCCAATTTTCGCCAGGCCAAGGGGCGGGAAACGGCCCCTTTAGTACCGGTTCATGCCACGAACCGGTACTAAAGGCCCAATCATTAGTACCGGTTGGAGCCACCAACCGGTACTAATGGTTCTGCGCTGCCACCGGCGGTGCACAATGTTTAGTCCCACCTCGCCGAGTGAAGGGTAGCCGCACTGGTTTATAAACCCAGCCGCGGCTTCTCCTTTGAATTTCTCTATATAGCAGGCTTCTGGGCCTAACTAGGGCGCGCTGCCCTGTGAGTCTGCTGGCCCTTCTGGGCCTGCATTTGCACACCCTAGGTCTGGCAGGCCCACTGGGCAGCGCCCCAACAAATTTTTTATATAGTTTTTTCTTTTCTGCATTATTTATTTTCTTCTATTTATTTTTGAGTAATTTTTTATATAGTTTTTTTCTGCATTATTTATTTTTGAGTACTTTTTTATATAGTTTTTTTTCTTTTCTGCTTTATTTATTTTCTTCTATTTATTTCTGAGTAGTTTTTTGTGACCCTCTCTACTCTTTCGCACATGCTATGCGGGTGAAATGATAATACCATTGCAAGTTTCAACATTTTCATATTTCATTTTGTAGTGATTTTCAATTTCACGGTCATTTAGCTCTCTAAACAATTAGGTAAATGACTGAAAAATAACAAATGATGTCAGAACATGTTGGAAATTGATGACATCGCTTTGAATGCTACATACAGAACACAAAAGAAGTCCGGAGTTCAAATAAGTTTAAAAAACATTGAAGTGCCCGTGTAACAGATGAGTTCTCGTCCGAAACCTTGATACTCCAAAAGAGATTGTCCAATTTGTACACGAAGTGCGTCTAGTTTTTGAAGTGACCCTCTCTACTCTTTAGCACATGCTATGCGGGAGAAATGATGATACCATGCCAAGTTTCAACATTTTCACAGTTCATTTTGTAGTGATTTTCCATTTCACGGTCATTTAGGTCTCTAAACAATTAGGTAAATCACTGAAAAACAACAAATGATGTCAGAACATGTTGGAAATTGATGACGTCACTTTGAATGCTGCATACTGAACACAAAAGAAGTCCGGAGTTCAAATAAGTTTAAAAAACATTGAAGTGCCGGTGTAACAGATGAGTTCTCGTCCGAAACCCTAATACTCCGAAAGAGTTTTTCCAGTTTGTACACGAAGTGCGTCTAGTTTTTGTTGTGACCCTCTCTACTCTTTCGCACATGCTATGCGGGTGAAATGATGATACCATGTCAAGTTTCAACATTTTCAGAGTTCATTTTGTAGTGATTTTCAATTTCATGGTCATTTAGCTCTCTAACAATTAGGTAATTGACTGAAAAACAACAAATGATGTTAGAACATGTTGGAAATTGATGACGTCTCTTTGAATGCTGCATACTGAACACAAAAGAAGTTCGGGGTTCAAATAAGTTTAAAAAACATTGAAGTGTCCGTGTAACAGATGAGTTCTCGTCCAAAACCCTGATACTCTGAAAGAGTTTGTCCAGTTTATACACGAAGTGCGTCCAATTTTTGCCGTGACCCTCTCTACTCTTTCGCACATGCTATGCGGGTGAAATGATGATACCATGCCAAGTTTCAACATTTTCAGAGTTCATTTTGTAGTGATTTTCAATTTCACGGTCATTTAGCTCTCTAAACAATTAGGTAAATGACCGAAAAACAACAAATGATGTCAGAACATGTTGGAAATTGATGACGTCGCTTTGAATGCTGCATACTGAATACAAAAGAAGTCCAGAGTTCAAATAAGTTCAAAAACATTGAAGTGCCCGTGTAACAGCTGAGTTCTCGTCCGAAACCCTGATACTCTGAAAGAGATCGTCTAGTTTGTACACGAAGTGCGTCCAGTTTTTGCCGTGACCCTCTCTACTCATTCGCACATGCTATGCGGGTGAAATGATGATACCATGCTAAATTTCAACATTTTCACAGTTAATTTTGTAGAGATTTTCAATTTCACAGTCATTTAGCTCTTTAAACAATTCGGTAAATGACTGAAAAGCAACAAATGATGTCAGAACATGTTGGAAGTTGATGACGTTGCTTTGAATGTTGCATACAGAACACAAGAAGTCCGGAGTTCAAATAAGTTATTAAAAATAAAAAAGAGGTGCAATGCAGGTTAATTTGCTTCAAGCCTTTCGGAATAGTGTAGACTGCACTACACATAGCTCAGTGCAATATATGCTATTCCGAAAGGCTTGAAGCTAATCAACCTGCAGGTGACCATTGCGCCTCTTCGTCATTGTCTCTGCACTCACGGCTTATAAACCGCTCATACTGCCTCTCTCTTGGCGAGGTGGGACTAAAAATCAGCTTACTAAGAAACTCTAGTACCGGTTCATGCCATGAACCAGTACTAAAGGTCTTCGTGGGGGGCCCAGCCTGACCACAGCCGCACTGGCCTCATTAGTACCGGTTCGTGGCATGAACATGTACTAAAGGTTTCCCACGAACCGATACTAATGATGCCCGCCCGCCTAGCCGTTGGAACCGGCACTAATGGTCACATTAGTGCCGGCTCAAATTCAAACCAGCACTAATGTGCTTCACATTTGACCCTTTTTCTACTAGTGATTGTTGAATTTGCTTATGATCCTACATGTAATTATTATGAGGGAGGAACTTATGCTTGATGAATTGCAATAATATCAAGTTTCTCTCTATGTGCTTAAAATCTTGAAGTTATGCTTGTTTTGCTTTCCTATGCAAGTTGATTCTTGTTCCCACAAGTTGTTTGGTCACAAAATCCCTATGCATAGGAAGTGGGTTAGACTTAAATGTGCTAGTAATATTCTTCATGATGCTCTCCTTATGTTTCAATTCTTATCTTTTATGTGAGCATCATTGAGATCATCATGCCTAGCTAGGGGTGTTAAACGATGGCGCTTGTTGGGAGGCAACCCTATTTTATTTTTGTTACTTGCTTTTTGTTCCTATTTATTAATAAATAAATAATCTATCCTTTGTTATTATTGTGTTTTTTATGTTTTAATTAGAGTTGTTCCCAAGTAGAACCTTTGGGAAGACTTGGGTGAAGTCTTTGTGATCTTGCTGTAAAAACAGAAACTTTTCCGCTCACGAGATTAGCTGCCATTGTTTACTGGAGAGTGAGTTTAGGTTTATTCTTTTTTCAGATGATTAATAGATAAATTATTCAGGTCCAACAATTTATTTCAGAATTTTTGGAGTGACAGAAGTATTCGAATAATACAGATTACTACCGACTATTCTTTTTTTGACAGATTCTGTTTTTATTGTGTTGTTTGCCTATTTTGATGAATCTATGAGTAGTATCGGAGGATATGAACCATAGGGAAGTTGGAATACAGTAGATATTACACTAATATGAATTTATAATGAGTTCACAACAGTACCTAAGTGGTGATTTATTTTCTTATACTAATGGAGCTTACGAGTTTTCTGTTAAGTTTTGTGTTGTGAAGTTTTCAAGTTTTGGGTAAAGATTCGATGGACTATGGAATAAGGAGTGGCAAGAGCCTAAGCTTGGGGATACGCAAGGAACCCCAAGGTAATATTCAAGAACAAGCAAGAGCCTAAGCTTGGGGATGCCCCGGAAGGCATCCCCTCTTTTGTCTTTGTTCATCGGTAACTTTGCTTGACGCTATATTTTTATTCACCACATGATATGTGTTTTGCTTCGAGCGTCATTTTATTTTCTTTTGTTTTTTGCTTTCTGTTTGAATAAAATACCAAGATCTGAAATTCTTAAATGTTAGAGAGTCTTCACATAGTTGCATAATTATTCAACTACTCATTGTGCTTCGCTTATATCTTTTGGAGTAGTTTACCGTTTGCTCTAGTGCTTCACTTATATCTACTTAGAGCATGGCGGTAGTATTATTTTGAAGAAGTTTTTGAACTCTCATGCTTCACTTATATTATTTTGAGAGTCTTTAAGAACAACATGGTAGTTTTCTTCTGTTATGAAAATAGTCCTAATATGATGGGCATCCAAGATGGGTATAATAAAAACATTCATATAGAGTGCATTGAATACTATGAGAAGTTTGATACTTGATGGTTGTTTTGAGTTATGAAGATGGTGATATCAGAGTCATGATAGTTAAGTAGTTGTGAATTTGAGAAATACTTGTGTTGAGGTTTGCAAGTGCCCTAGCATGCACATATGGTAACCGTTGAGTGACAAATTTGAAGCATGAGGTGTTTCTTTGATTGTCTTCCTTATGAGTGGCGGTCGGGGACGAGCGATGGTCTTTTCCTACCAATCATGAGCAAGCAAGTTGGATGCACACCCACTTAGTTTCTTTTGATGAGCTTTCATACATTTATAGCTTTAGTGCATCCGTTGCATGGCAATCCCTACTCCTCGCATTGACATCAATTGATGGGCATCTCCATAGCCCGTTGATTAGCCGCGTCAATGTGAGACCTTCTCCTTTTTTGTCTTCTCCACACAACACCCATCATTATATTCTATTCCACCCATAGTGCTATGTCCATGGCTCATGGTCATGTATTAAGTGAAAGTTGAAAAAAGTTTGAGATTACTAAAGTATGAAACAATTGATTGGCTTGTCATCGGGGTTGTGCATGATGAGAGAATTTTTGTGTGACGAAGATGAAGCATAGACAAACTATATGATTTTGTGGCGACACTACAAAAAAAAGACACATCCGTGACATTTTGGGCCGAACGAATTTTTTTTCTATCATACATATGACACTTCTATGACAATAATTGTGACAAAACCCGGTATCATCATAGATGTGGTGGGCTCCTACTTCTATGACAAAAAATCATGATAGAAAATGGGCTTTTCGTCCTGGGCGGGCTGGAGACACAGCTGCATGACATTCTTTGGGCCGTCCATGACGGAAAAAACCATGGTAGAAGCGAGGGGGAGGAAATTTCGGGGAGTTCCCGGTTACGGTGGGAGGTCGGGGGCCGAGCGATGTGTGTTTCTGTCATACACGTACGCGCGTGTGTGCGAGGCGTTGGCTCTAACTGAACCCGAGCGAGGCGTTGGGCTCTAACTGAACCTGAGCGATTTCACTGTAGGCTACGCGTTAATGAACCCGAGCGATCGATCGATGGCTGTTAACTGAACCCGATCGAGCGATTCCTTCTCTATTGCTGCTAACTGAAGCCGATCGATTGGATGAACAGTGAGCGTTGC